>NW_011628063.1:318814-338777 GCF_000512975.1 Sesamum indicum | reverse complement strand
CATGGAAATTTATGACAACTACATCCAACACCCTGAGCAGCCAAAATCTAAAATAGGCAAAGGACAGGTGAAAAAGATTTGTACCAATACATAGAAGAGAACGAGCTTGGGGAATAGAATGGATTGAACTGTAAATTTCACGGGGACCCAGCATCCGGATGAATAGTTAATCTGCGCCAAGTACTTGCGTCTTGTTTAACATCATCATAGCTATTGACAACATGACAAAGATTTTCCTTCCGTGCATTTTTCGCACAAAGGTCCCGCAAGTTTGAATCTTGCCATTACTACTCTTCTTAGTAACCAAAACAAGGCTTCTTTCAGGTACCCCTCCGCCACCTCTTCCATGCTTTTGATATATTTGGTTTCAGAAATCCCTCAGCAGCCCATAAGCCAATGATTTTCGAGACAGGGATGCCATCTTTAGGAAGACCCCCATATTCAGGAAACATTATCTCATCAACTTCCGTTGCAACTGCATTTAAATTATTTGCAACACTTCTCCAGTACTCCTGCGTTCTACTGGCCTTGGAGAGGAGCCCCCCCCCCCCCCAAAGAAGCCCTCCACATTTTCGTGCAATCTCTTTTCCGATTTCTTCCAGTTCCAAATGGCGGGCTCCTTCCCCAAAACCCTTTCTGCAAAGCAGATTCCAACTGTCCTCTTCATTGAGAAAATGCATATGATAAGAGCTGCAAGAGTTGGCGTATTCAGCCACATCAGATTTTCGAGTACTCAAAACCATTACTATCATCAGGAAATGATCTTCTCACAGCATCCCAAAGCTCAGGTTCTCACATATCATCCATCACAATGAGATATCTCAACCCTTTAGACTTTGATACAGATACACAACCAATTCCTGATCCTCCTTGTCCTCCATATCCGTGTGGAGCAATTTCGCCCAATCTAAAAGGCCTAGCAGTACTCGACGAAACGAATATTCTTGAGATACTATAACCCAAGCACGGATTTCAAATTGGTAAACAATATAACTATCATCATAAACTTGTCTAGCAAGAGTAGTCTTACCAATGCCGCCCATCCCCACAATCGACACAACCTCAAGACTGGATGAAGCTCCAATCATCCGAGTCTTTATTTCGGCCAAGTCACCATCAAATCTTACCACCACCAAATGAAGCCTTGACGAAGAAGAAGTTGCAGCAGGCAAGATATTCCTATTTTTCCAGAGATCTTTCCCTGCACAACATGCATTCTTGGTCTGAACCAATTTTATGATAAAGTCCATTTCTTTGATCACCTGAACCCATTTTTGCTTCCTTCCAGCAGAAATCAAGATTTGGGCCAACACAAAAACAGCATTTAGATGAGCAATTGGTATCCCAAAAACATGAACCGCAACAGCAACAACGCTTGGACTCTGAAGAACATTTTCCAGAACGGATCCAGATGCCAAAAAGTGTTGTGTTTTGCGAGAAGCTAATATGATATGTGGGATTCAATGATATCTTCTGCGGCATAAGCGGCAGCCATGATCCTTGTTTCCAAACTTCCTGCAGCTGCAAAGTTGCTGGCTTTATGTGAAGGAGAATTTTCGAGAAAATCTTGCAAGGAACCGACTTTTTCATGGAGGGATTGGAGGAGATCATCTTTATTGTGAAAGAATCGACGCCGATCATGAGGCTGCAAGTTATCAAGAATTTGCGAGAGAGAAAGCAAAGAATTGTAAGCCGCCATCCTCACTCTCAGCTACGAGAAGAAAGTCAACCAAAAAAGACCTTTTGCTGAGATCTGATGAGTTGTTTGTTGTTAGATCTCATCTTATTATGTGTTAAATTAAATTAAATTGATTTCTAAGTTACTCCTAATTATATTTTAAGTGAAGGAAAATTCCTATTTTATATGGAGCTTGGTTGAATCTAAATCAATTGTACGATAAGTGCAAAATACTTGTTGTATAGTTGATATACTGTTCAAGAAGGGTGCCACATACATATCAAATATGTCACATCTGCTTTTTAATTGATTTGATTCCACGGAATATGATTTTGGTAAGAATTTTTTATTAAATAAATATATTTAATCTCAATTAAGAATTAATTATATTTAAATCCCTCTAAAATTATAAAATTACACTTTTCTAGCAAAAAAAACTTTAAAAATTGCATTTATATGTAATACTCATAATAGTAGAAAATATTTTTGTAGATAGTAAATAACATATATTCTTTTGAATTGGTTCCTACTGTGATTACTATTCTAAATACATTATTCTGGAAACAATCTTATGAAATTATATAAATGCAATTCCCTGATTGCATTTATATTTAACAGTTGGCTCCTCAAGTTTTACATAATTCCTTCTCATACCCAATGAATTTAGATAAACTTTTAAATAAATAGTAATAATTCGAAACTACACAAGAATGAATTTAAGAATATATCAAATAAATGATGATTCTTCTTTAGGGTTAGGATTCATGGATGAGAAATCGAACTGGCATTCAATTGGATAATTTTTATTTTTTGCCAAACAATAATTTTGTTTTCTATCTTAACCTAACCCTAACTCCAGCACACATTATATTTGGGAGCCAAAACAGCAATCGCGACAGCCATATTTCGTGCAAACGAACTCCTTTTAAATGGCATTAGTTATCGACTAAAAAATATAATTATCATGCAAAGATCTCTGTAATATGATATCAAAAATACGATTAATTGCTTCAATAAGTCAAAAGTGAACAAGGTAGTTATTATATAGAGGAAAATCACAATCCAAGCGATCCTAATAAAGGCTATGCCCAAAGAAGAGCCTAAGATTATAATTTAATTCCTAAATGTCCTAATGATATCCAGAAATAGGAGTTGTTGATGGAGAAAGAAATCAAGCCAAATAAGGTAAGGAAGATATTCTCGAAAAGGAAGGTCCAAGTCAAACTTATCAAATTGATGTTGTACAATGAATTACTATAATAACCCCACCAATAAATACTAGCCGTGTAATAGGGGGTAGTTGAGGATTAAAGTAGTACTTTACCCAACCTATCATAAATAGCATATAGTTTATTAGTATAAATATCCCCTCATTTTCTCGTTTGACGGATAAGTGTATCACTTGTATCAAACTCTAGAGTAAAGCGTATTGTGCCCCTATATTATAAATTTAGTCGATCTTATTTTTTTAGAGCATCAATTTCAATTTAAAACAGAATCAGTGATGTTTTTGGGACGAATAATCAACAAACGCTCAGAACAATCGCAATCTTCTCACCAAAAAATGACAAATGTTTGAGTCGGCACACGTTTCACAAAATTGGTCCCAATTCAACTCGAAATTTGTTGGAGACCAATTCGTGGCAATCCATCGCAAATTTAAATTGGAACAAGTTTTTGAGCATATCCGTGTGTGTCAGAAATTTTGCTATAGTGCTGGGAGGAATTGCGTCAAAATCGAAATCTTGGTGGTAGATTTCATGAAAAAGCCATTGCAAAACTCATCCCAATCCATGGTGGATTTGGGACGATTGTGAGTGCCCAAAGTTTTAGCACATTTTGGCACTCATGCAACGGATATTTTTTTTTTTTTTTTTGGTAAAGGCAATTCATGCAATGGATATTTTGGAACGGCAAATTCGTATCAAAGTTGTTGCAAAAATCATCTCAATACTGTCATTACTTTGTTCTAGAAATGCATACTTGAAATATTTTCGATTGAATAGAAAATTATATAGCAATGAGGAATTGATAGAAAATTCATAAAAATATTCCAAAATTATATTTATGAAATATTATATTATTAAAAAAGGGAAATAATATTTTTAATGATAATTTAATTTAGAGATTTTATTAAAAATGATAGTTATAATATATAAGGGGTTTAGTTGAAAATGTATCCTTGAAAAGTTTAGAACTTTGAGCCGTGTCGTTATTTCTATTAGGTGGGTCAATGGTGACAGTTGAAACGGAGACTTTTGGCTATGTGGTTATTAAATATACTAGTTTTTTGCCGGGTTTGTATTTAAAATTTTGTACAGATGGTTGTTACGCTACTTTCCTGTAAGGTTATGTGTACGAGGACATTTAGTGAGAGTAAATATAAACTTTTGACGATATATACTATCTCTTGTGATATCTATATATTATATTGATAAAATAGAATTTATTTTACAGATTAAAAAGAAATTATTTATAAATGAATTGTAATTAAAAAAATGATGAACAGTGATAATTAAATGTAGTGAATAGTTGACACTACAAAAACCTTTTAAAAGAAAAGCCCAGAATAGGAGTATTACTATGAGTAGTAGAATGGACTTGTTTTTCTTTTATTTATTGTTCTGATGCAAGCTTGTTTTGTTACTGAGTTGCAAGCCTTGGATGCACTTGCTTTCACTGATTTTTGAACATGTACAATGTTTCACAAGGTTGTTTTGAATGTTTTTATTCATTTGAAATTGCGTTCAACTTTCATTTTCAAATTCAAGTAAATTTTATTAATTCTACATATTAGTCGAGTTTACCTACTTCTGAAGCCTTTTTGTTTTTTGGCACCAGTATTCCATGTCTTGTAGGTAGAACCACCTTTTCTTTTTTTTAACTACAAATCCCTCCCAAACACCGCAATTTTGAAGGCTGTCAGTCAGGAGTTAATGCGTGCTTGATTTGCAGTTACAATTCGACGGAAAATGGATTTCGGAACTAACTTCCCAATTTTTTAAACAACTTTGGTACCATATACGGATTTTCATAATCATGGTACCAAAATTAAAAATAAAATATGAGAAATGCGCTTGAACTCGAACTCGAGCTCGAGCCCATTTGTAGTAAGCTCGAGCTCGATACAGAAATTTTGGCCGAGCTGGAGCTGGAGCTTGTTTGCACCCTTCTCGGTTACTGTCGCCATTGCAGTGCTTGATGCCAAAGTATTTCATCAAGGAAAGAAGAAAAAATAAAAGATAATAATTGCAATCAACAAAATCATTTGAACAAAACTCATGGAATGACCATCAAAACTATCCTAGAGTAGAAAGTGGGTCCTGAAGCAACTGTCTGCAACTAAGCATCCATTGGAGTTTTCCTCTTCCGGTCTGGTGTTGAGGAGTCCTGCACTGGGGCCTGACCAAACACTGATCTGCATTTTGAAAATTGTCGATGGAGACGAGATCAGATTTCATTACACAAAATGTGGACAAGTTTTAAGAAAATTCGAGGGTGAATGGTCTTTGTGTTGGACATAAAGAACAGTAGGACCATTGAGACGCATCTTTAGCAGAACGCCCTTGTGTGGTTGAATTGTATTATACACTTAAAACGAACTTGAAAGCTATGTATTTGGCTTGACTCTGACGCGATCCTTTTACAGCCAGGTGCATGAAGGCAGAAAGCAATTATGTATATATACATGCTTATAAGTGGAGCAGAAAAAGGGTTAGAAAGAAAGCAATGAAACCAAATAGCAATTCACACAGCTGGGAAACAAAATCTTGTGAAGAGAAGAAGGTTTACAGAAGTCGTAAAAGGGAACGTTGGAACTCACCCGCAAGTGGAGCATTTCTTCTGATGCTTGCAGAAAATAGACAAACAAACAGAACATATGTAGCCCATGTCGATTGTGTTTTTGTGGCAAAAACACCTACAGGTTCATAGCATAAATAACATCAGAGCAAGTTATAGCGAAAAACTAGATGGAAGACAAAAAACATAATCACTAATATCAAATTCAAGGTACACATCAAATTAGACAATAGTAGAAAGCATCTGCTCAATTGTAATCCTAATAAGGAGTACCCTATTCTGTAGTAACAAATCAGAAATGACATGCTGGATATAGTGTCCAGTGCTCTAAGAGGTTGCTAATGCACATGTAGTATTATAAAGTAGAGAAACGATCAAATTGAAAAATTCATTTCGCTATCATACAAGAGATGATTCATTGCAGATAAATGTGAAAAGTGGTGGTGAAATGTAGTAATGAACAAGGAGAAGCATGACAAGACTGTATTGAGAAGTAAATAGCCTATACCATTGCCGTGGTAGGATGAAATTCTGTCCATCCATCAGAAACTTCAAAGGAGAAAGATGTCACAACGTATATTGTTCAATTCAATAATAACTTAACAGAACCACAAGATAAATAAAAGTGCAAACGTTCAGTTGATCAGATGACATTACGGAGAATATCCAAATCTACACACATTATTTTGTGCAGAGTCCAGTTGAAATATGCAGGACACAGAATATGAAAGAAAAGAGTGGAACTTAGCTAACATCCCACAAGAATTTAGGAAAATACAAACTTTGCAAAAGTTGGAAATTCTTAGAGCAACTTACGAGGCACGAAAGTCCACTCCTGCAGGCTTAGGAAGTTGTAAGAAACCACGAGAATGCAAATCAGTAGCAAAAACTGTCTGCATATGACAATGGTCTCACATTAGTACCAGACAGCAAAACAGAGGAACCAAAAGCATCTGCAACTTGCGATATCAGAACTGTCTACTTAACCAGACAGAAGATATAACAGAATCGATGATGAGATGGCGAAAATAAATGCCTGTATATATGCAAGCGACTGCATAGAACACTTCCAGTGGAAAAGTCCGACCATTATTATTAACATCCACCCACCCCCCTAGCCAACCTTGGACTCTGTCCAAGACTGACTTATTTGACTTCTGAAGACTAGCAACTGATTTTTGTAGTAATAGTTTGCTATAGTCAGTAAAGCAGCACTATCCAGTCAATTTACTCAGAAGTGTTAGTTTGACCTCAAAGGGAAAGAAGGTAGGTGTAATATTAAATGGAGAGTTAGGTAAATGACTAATACAAAACGCAACATAAAACTTTCTATGATATACAAAGTGGTGGCAGATAATGAGAGACAGCACAGATAAATAGTTCCTGCTGTGATCACAAAGCAAAGAACAATAGAGTCATTAATATAGGAATTAGGATAGAAACTCTCATATATGGCTTGTAGCTTCTTTGTGTTGGAACCCAGTAGCTTTGCATCATAGAATAATTGCGCAACTGCAGTATTATTCACATACTTCAGGAAAACAAAAGTTAACAGTAGTAAGCAGCTGGACTAAGCAAATGTAGGGTTCGCAGCATTATTCAAAACTGCAGCGTTATTGTAGTCTCTAGAGTTCATAATGTCTTACAGGCAGCAGTGTTGCCTAATATATCCGCTGCATCTCATGTAAACTTTGCTATATAGCTTACTGCAACACTGAATACATTAAATACATTTAACGTTTATTGCATAAATATTTCCCTAACTGAGAACAAGGAGGAGGTTTCTTATCTTGTTTCACAACACAATACTTCAAAAACATTTTCAGTCTTTTTCAAGACATGTCACATCATTCCAAAAAGAACATTTGACTAAAGAAAATTTTCAATTGAAACCAACGCATAGGACAAAGAACCTGGAAGTTCCACAAATATTTCAAGAAAAAACCTGACTGCTCAATGGATATAGGCTACAATTGGTGATTGTTTGGATACTAAAAAAACCAATATTTCATACAACAAGAATACACCAGAACACTCAAGATATTTGCTATTTCATATTGAAATGGAACAATCCCTACCGAAAGATACTGAAACAGTCCATCCAAAAGTTGAGGCTTCAGATATACACCACCAGTTATATAAGAAGCCTGTAGCAAAAGGTTCATTATTAACAACCAAGATATCAATGTAAACTTCCATATGATTGGATAAATTAAATTCTTAACGTCTTATAGATATGTAACCTGCTGCAGGAAAGCAGAGTGCTGAGCTCCTATTACACATGAATCTATAGGAACCTGAAAGAGGGAAAAAGGAAAAGATATCAAGAGAAGTCTATGAACTATTTAAGATTATTGAATGATATGGATTAGGAGAAACAGAATATAACAGGATGCCACTTTTGTGCTTCTATGCAACTCAGACATGCTTCACACTGCCATATGGAAGTACTAGTTCAAAAAATTGCTACCAGATAAAAAAATAATTTCAGAACTACTAGGGTCTTTCCTTCTCTATTTGTGATTGGTATCCATCTATTACTCTATCATCTGACTACCATGAGCTCTAACAACAAGTGTATGTCTTAACTGATGATAGTGATGTTTGAGAATCCAGGAGACTGATCCAGAGACGCAGTTATAATAGTGGATGATGATCCAAAGGGACAAAATGCCTTACCATTCCCTATGTCCAAGAATATGAGAGGTGACACTGATTGGTATCCATACTTGGAGATCATTTTGGCTTGTTCAATAAACATTACAAGCCCATAAGAGTTTAAGTCAAATGGATTCACATGACCGACAAGCAAACTGAACCAGCCAATAAAGATAGGGACAAATGGAATCCTATGACCCACAAGCAACCCAAATGAATTTCACTTCTCTAGCTCTTCACATGGTTAGCAACCAAAAAGTTCCAATAACTCGATGTTCATGTGGATACACTGGATGCATATATTAAATGAAAACCTCATAATTAGACTTGCGGCAAATTTAACACATAACAAAAGATTCTTTAGTTCCAGTGTTTACCATTGAGCGCTGGGCAGAGAAAATTGAATTCATGATTGCAACATACCTGCAGAAGAAAAACCGTTTAGCATAAAGTGCTGGTGAAGAGTAAACTAAATTTTAGATACTTCGAAGAACTAAACAACATACTGTCCAGGTCCATCTGGAGATCCATGCAAGCATAATATCTGCCATTGTTAGGCTTTACTTCATCAGAGATGGTTTATCAAACATAACAGAGTGGATAATCAACAGACAAAATTAATTGGAAAAAGGAATTATTTCACACAGATATCATTCAAGGAACTGACGACGTCTGATATTTCCACAGAAATGAAGGTGATAACTCTGAGAACACTTCTCCCACATATTATTACAATACTATTCCACTGACTAGTAGGATATGCAATCAAACAGCAGAATGCACATATATGGTTCAAGAATAGATTAAGAAGGATAGGAGAGGTGAGGGATCCGAAAGGAAAATCAGTGCAACATGGAAGATGACTGTCATAGCTACATAGCATAGTATATGGTTTGTCTTAGACAACACTAAAGGCTGACTTTGTTAATTAACACTTCAATTTCTGACCATTACATCCCGTAAGAACCTTCTTCACAAATAAGACTTTTTGGGAAAGAAAAATATATTTTGGGGCAGCACGGCCATAAATTCATCTTTCTTGTCTCTCTCAATCACAAAGAATAACATTTCTTAACAACTATGTCACAAATGATAGAACTAATTATGCCGGTGATTGAACTCACCCGAGGATGGGGATGAAGCGGACCTGACCGGAACACCCTCTGAATGTCTAAATGAGTCATGCAACGTCACAGGAAACAAATCTTTTCCAACACACATTCACTGGCAATAACGCTAGCATGTATTAGATTAAGTTATACATTAATTCTAAAACCATATAAAAAATAATAATTTTCATGAGGATACAGCAGAGAGCCATAGACAGGGAGCCAGAGAGAAGTGAGAACCCAGGGCCATCTACTGAGTCCTCACGACAAAGTGACTCGTCCTTATTCACAAAATCTTCCAGTTTTTGGAGCAAATGCTCCGCTCGCTGGGTTTGGCCCTCTGAGGTTGAGGAATCAAATATGTAGTCACAAGAATTGTAACCAGTTGCTATTACAACCACTTGGTTTAGCTGATTCAGTAAGACTATCGCATTCAAAAATGCCAACACCTGCAAGAAAGTCATCCAATATTACTTCTATACACCAAATTCACAAAAGAAAGCACTATCAGGGAATATTTGTAAATAGATGGGACTAAACTAAAGGAAAGGACATTACATGAGAGAGAAACTTGGAGAAAGGAAGAGCTGATTTGACAGAGTTCCAAAAGAACGGGTTGGTGTCGATTAGTACCATCAGCAGACTCACATCATCTGGGAAATTCAAATGATCAAAAAACATAAAATCTCAAAAGAAGGATTAGATACTACTTTATACACCCCGTTTGTTATACTACTGTGAATGATTCACACACACACACACGGAGACAGGGAAAAATAAAGAAGAACCTGTGTAAAGCTTAACAGAGACAGGAGTCATCTTCCTTTATTATCTGAAATTCAAAAAGAACAACCCAGATAATATAGGGGGTGATAAGTTAAAGTTATGAGCCACTATTCATTCAAACACCAGCACTTCAATCGAAACCACACTCCGCGAGAAAAGGAGAACAAAAGACTAAATCTTGAGTTCAAATCAGAGCTTGACAAAAACAAGCTGCTCGCTCAATTCATAGATGAAAAATAACATTTTCCTTCTCAACCGAGAGAGAGTTGTAACTCGCCATGAAACCGAACAATCGCGATTCTCAGCAATAGGATTCAGGATGGACCGTGGATTGAGTACTCAGTGGCGTCGGAAGTAGGGTTTCACGGGTGATGCAATGTTTACTTCGCACGTCGGCGAATCTTCTCCTCCGCCGCAGACCCAGTGGGGGAAATGAGCTGAGGACTGAGGAACAACCGCAAAGCAGAACCAGGGCATATTAGTCTGACCATCTTTATTTTGTGGGGTCAAATAAGCCAAAATTTAGGTCAAAATTATGTTCAAAATAATTTAAATAAATCAAGCACCTCTCAATCCATAATTCAAATTTTATTATATTCATTTAATAACACAAATAACTAATCAAAATTATAAAAATAATTAATATAAAATTTGTATAAATAAGCAGTTACCAATAGAAAATTAAATATGTATTAATAAGGCAGTGCACACATATGTTTCAAACCAATATTGCAGTTATACTCACAATATGTCAATCTATTGCAATCTCTGTTGGGAAATAAACAAAATTCAAGTAATACTACTATGTTCCAAAATCAATCAAATTTTTATATAAACAAATATGTTGGGATAAAATATAACAAGAACATATTAGATATATTGTTATAATATAAATTTAAATCCAAAATTTACTAAAGAGTTGTACCGTGATAACTCTTTATCCCAAATATTTTTATCAACAGACTCTTCATAATTTTTTTTTTTGTTTTTAAAGCAATTATACGTCTCATATGATAATGCATTGGTAACTACGCAATTTTTTTCGAGATAAGACGATTTTGTTAAGGAGAAAAAACCGAGCAAAAATTGAGAGAGGATTTTCGGGTGTAGAATATGATTTCTCAAGAGTTTGTATTGAAGGTGTGGTGTGTTCAAAGTGAAACACCTACGGCCTTTATATAAGCATTAGTACTATCTATTATGGTACGTCGTCTTTACGTGCATGTAATAAATAATTATTTATGATTTAAAATGTATTACAAATAAGAATAAAATTTATAAACCAACACATTATATTTTAAAAATAAATAAATAAATAAAAATTCATTTAGAAATTTTATCGCCGCAAAAAAAATATTGGTGAGTGGAACTTTCATATTAGTGTATATAGATAGTATGGAACATATAGATGAGAAGAATAATTCGAATAGGAGTAGTTGAAAATCCATAAGGACGTTTTTGGTAATTCAAAAAATTGGTATTGTGGTGTAAATAACAGCCATTTGTGAGTAAAAGTGGAGATTTTTTTATATATATAGTATAGATAAATGCATTAAAAATCAAATTAAAATCTAAAATTAAAACAAATAATCAGCAAAAATTCACCCTAACATCCACAATAGGTCAGATTAGGACAAGCAACAACATGTATAGGGTAATCCCGGATTTAGTCTAGTCTTCATAACACGTTAAATACTATGTGAACCTTAAACTCAATATAAGGTGTTTATTCATTCAATAAACTTTCAATGTGCGACAAAGAAAAGTAATATAACATTCTCACACCCACATCTACCTTATATCCTTATCAAAAGCCCGTACAGAAAAAAGCCCAAATAACATCATATTACTATATCGGACAAATTTCTTTCTCTGTTTCCACTCTATCTAATCTATGGATTCCACTATGTACTGTCATTCATATTTTAAATTAAATATTTGTTATAAATTAGTGATTCTAAACATGTCAATTATAACAGCCTCATATTATTCCAATCTATTACAATCTTATATCTTATATGACAACCTATTACGACCTCATCTTATCATCTTACATTCTTTTGCGTTATCAATATGAATATACATCCTAATGTAAATAAATTCCCCTTGTCTTGAAATTTTTAAATTTTTAATCCAGGTAATTTTGATTCAATATATATGAATTGTCTTAAGTAAACATAATTTTTTAAAAACAGTACATAAAAATAAAATATAATTGAAGATCGATACCGCTAAAACTATATATTTTAGATAAGCTGATATATTTTTAGGAAAATATACTAAGAAAAAAATATAATATTTTGATAATATCCCAGAAAAATTAGAAAGAGTAAATTACAACCAACATCTTGAGATTTAACATAATCACAAATAACTTTTCATTGTTTGAAAAATTATAAATACCTTAATTTTAATGTTCGTCTAGCAACGAGTACAATTCATTAGTTTCCATTGGGTTTCTGAACTATCCTAGCTACATCCCATTTTGGATTATAAATTATAATTTTATATATTTTTTAGAATTTTATTAAAATACTTTAAAAAATATTTTCTCATTATAGCAAGTGTAAAGTAATAATTTCCTCATTATTTAGGGATCACATAATTACTTTTTATTTAAATAGAATATTTATAATTATGATAAATTTTACGAGCTCCGGAGTCCCGTCATAATTTACCATAAATAAAAAATATGAAATTTTGGATAAGAGGAGGCAAGGGTTCCCGTATAAGCCAATTTTAATGAATTATTGTTTCTTTGCCGTATTTCAAAGGTAAGGTACGTGAGGTATCATTGTCCATACACTGCAAATACTGACCCTACTTGGGAACAAGAATCATAAATTGACTTTTTTTTATGATTATTCAATGGAATATTATCACAATTATCATTGCATTCTAAATCAGTTCAACCACTAATTACATTAATATCACATCTTAATCAATTTCCCCTTTTGGATTAATAATTCACAATCTTTATTGGAATATTATGATGCCATCATCATCGCCATAATTCCCGTGTTCGTCTCATAATTTTCTCCTTTGTACTATTTATATGTGCAAAAAAATTCTATTATGAGTTGCTGATTGACCTTAGAACATTTTGACAAATTCAGCTCGAATCTTAATTAGAGGGGTTTGTTTTGTTGAGTTTATAAATTTTTTAAAATATCTTATAAAATATTTAAAAGCTTATAAGAAATTAATTAGTGCTTGATAAATTTTCAGTAGATGGTTTATAAGATCCAATTTGTTTAAAAGAAAATTAAGGAGTTGTTGACTTTTTTTTATGATTTTAACAAGTTAATTTAAATTAATTGCAAATTTAATATTACTAACATTTTGTAACCTCAATGGTCTTAAACACAAACACTTCAATAGCTTATTTTGAAATTAATAAAATATAACATCTTATAAATATGAATGAACTTATAAAATCTCCTAAAATAGCAAGCCAAACACCTTCTTAAAATTTTAATAATTTGTTTTTGCATTTAAACTTTTCTCATAAAAATGTAACAAATAACCAAATAAGTAAATGCAAGTCTTTTCATTAATTTTATTATTATATATTTTTTTGGGTTTTTATGTTGTCGATATCTCAAAATATATTAAATATAAGATTTATGACTTCTTAATTTGAAAATAGATAAATGCGGAACTTGTTATGATTTATTATTTTATTATTATATAAAATTTAATAGTTATTGCACAATACCTATAATAATTCTAAATATGTTATTTTCTATATTACCCTCAACTTTTTATTCTTGCCTTTTTCCAAAACAAGTATCAAGGGGCAATATAATAGAAAAATGTAAAACTTTCGGGGAAGAATATTACAGTACGAATCATCATAAATTATATTTGTATCATACAATTAGTAAAGTATCGAGTTATTAATTTAATCCGAGTGAATTAAGAGGATTCTTCCTTACAAAAATTAAATGGGGGGGAAAACAATACTAGAAAAGAGTCGAATAATAACATTACTCTTATAATTTTTTTTAAAAAAAATTGACAATCTAAAGTAGATTATAGTACAATTTTTACACAATATTATTTAAAAAGTTTTATGTGAAAAACAAAAAAAAAATTAATGACAATAATATCAGAAGGGTATATTGGTAAAATGCTGATGGCACCAACCACAAAAGGACACGTGGCAAGCGACTGTGGAAATCATTGAGAACAGCAAAGCGGCAGTTGCAGAGGGCAAAGGGTTGGGGAGAAGTCGCCTTCCACTTTCGTCTGACATTCCACCTCTGTAAACCTTTTTACAGTAAATTCCCCGTGGTACCCTCAATCTTCTACCTAAATCCCACAGCCTGTCTCCCTTCCCTCTCATCGCCGAGAATTTCTATATACACAGCACACCCCACACTTGAAAAACCCACCAAAAAGACAGCATTTTTTCCTCTCTCTCTCTCTCTCACATAAACACACACTGTCTGCTTCCTCGACATGGGTTTTTGCTGAAGGTATGATCTTTGCGGTCTTTATCCCATATTATGACAGTTTTTGTATGGTTCTTGATTTCTTGTTTCAGTTCAACTGGGACATGCATGTGTGGGTTCTGTGGTGGTTACTGGTTTTTTTAGTAATTGTGTTTTGCTTCTGAGTGTTATTTTGCTGTTGGAAGTTGAGTTGATTAGCTAAGATCTGCTGAAGAGAGCTGAAATGTTGGTCTGCTTAGTGTTTGTGATTGTTTTGTCAATTTCTTGAAATGATTATGTCTAATTGAGTTGTGGAGCCATGTTTTGGATCTGATTGTTTCTTTTACCTTGATGACTTGGATGTGTAATTATTGAGGAAATTGACTTGCTTTTTGTCTGAATTCGTCGGGCTGTTGGAATTTTGCAGCGGGTGTTTGATTGTATTCTGAGAGATCTTTGTCGGCTTGCGTGTTCCTGTTATGCCTGGAATTGTTATGGATGGGATTCATGAGGATGGGGCAGTGAATGGTGATGGGAATGATATGGCTTGTAAAGAAAATCCGGTGGCGAATAACTCTCCTGCCCGCAGTTTGACTCCGGAAGGTCCTCAGAATGACGACAGAGGAGATAATGTTGCAGGGGTGGTGGATACCTCAATTGACCAGCTTTATGAAAATGTGTGTGAGATGCAGAGTTCTGATCAATCCCCGTCGAGGCCTAGTTTTGGATCTGATGGAGAGGAGTCTCGGATTGATTCGGAGTTGAGGCATCTGGTGGGAGGAGAGATGAGGGAGGTGGAGATAATCGAAGAGGACGCAGAGTTGCAGAAGCCGGAAAGTGGTGATTATCACAGTGATTCTGGTTCCAAGAAGGAGAGTTCGTCCACAGGAAAGCTTGATAACTCCAAATCTGCTGGTGCAAGTAGCCCTTCTGCACAGTTAAAGAAAGTTTCTAACCTACAGTTGGAACCTGAAACTTCTTCAAAATCAAGCCCAAAGAGCAAAAGTCCGGTGAAACCTCCCATTGGTAGGCGGAGTGAGAAGAATGCTAAAAAAACAACAGGTGGGGGTGTCCCGTTGAAGAAATACAGGAATTCAGCTGCCGGAGGTCTGAAATTGCAGAACGGAACAGAGGATGGGTTGGACAATCCTGATCTGGGGCCATTTCTGCTCAAGCAAGCTAGGGATTTGATATCTTCTGGGGATAATCCCCGGAAAGCTCTTGACTTAGCTCTACGTGCTGCAAAGTCATTTGAGAAATGTTCTGATGGGAAGCCGAGTTTAGATGTAGTCATGTGTTTACATGTCACGGCTGCAATATACTGTAGCTTAGGCCAGTATGCAGAGGCCATTCCAGTTTTGGAGCACTCGATTGAGATTCCCTTGATCGAGGAAGGACAAGATCATGCCCTTGCAAAATTTGCTGGTTATATGCAGCTAGGGGATACTTATGCTATGTTGGGTCAGCTTGAGAATTCGATCTCATCTTACACGACTGGTTTGGAAGTCCAAAGACAAGTTCTTGGAGATAATGATCCACGAGTTGGCGAGACTTGTAGGTACTTGGCTGAAGCTCACATCCAAGCAATGCAGTTTGACGAAGCTCAGAAGCTTTGTCAGATGGCTCTCGACATACTTTCGCCTGCTTCTCTTGAAGAGGCAGCAGACAGAAGACTCATGGGGATGATCTGTGAGTCAAAGGGCGATCATGAAACTGCACTCGAGCATCTTGTGTTGGCCAGCATGGCCATGGTGGCCAATGGGCAGGAAGCAGAAGTGGCATCTGTTGATCTCAGCATCGGGGACACGTATCTGTCTCTTAACAGATATGACGAGGCTATTTTTGCTTACCAAAAGGCACTTACATCCCTCAAGTCCACCAAAGGCGAAAATCATCCTGCTGTTGCTTCTGTTTTTGTTCGTCTGGCCGACTTATACAACAAGACGGGAAAGTTTAGGGATTCAAGATCCTACTGTGAGAATGCCCTCCGAATTTATGAAAAGCCCATACCCGGGATCGCCCCAGAGGAAATTGCCAGTGGTCTCACCGATATCTCTGCCATATACGAGTCAATGGATGAGCTTGAACAGGCACTAAAGCTGCTGCAGAAGGCGCTAAAAATATATAACGATGCTCCTGGTCAGCAGAACACAATTGCCGGTATTGAAGCTCAAATGGGAGTTATGTACTATATGATGGGAAACTACTCTGAGTCCTACTCCTCATTTAGAAGCGCAACTACAAAGCTTCGAGCTAGTGGAGAGAAGAAATCAGCTTTCTTTGGTATCGCACTTAACCAAATGGGCCTAGCTTGCGTTCAGCGATATGCAATTAATGAGGCCGTAGATCTATTTGAAGAAGCAAGGGCCATATTGGAGCAAGAATACGGACCGTATCATCCTGACACACTTGGAGTCTACAGCAACCTTGCCGGAACCTATGATGCTGTTGGCAGGTAATAATCATCATTATTTTTGTCTGAGAGCGATAGTTGAAACATAAAATCAGCCGAATTTCTAACTAGTAATCTTCTTTACAGAACCATAGAGTCTATCTTTAATGATACTTACTGATTTATTCAAGCTTGAGTATATTCATCAGCTCTACTGTGTGATTTGATCTTACTCTTTCTATTACTTTCATATGCATGATTAACTGAGAGGACACTCACGCGTATCCTGAGAAATTCCCTATCATATGCATCCATGAGTCTGTTAGCTTATTACAGCTTTATGGGATATGAAGTCAGTTCTTTTTCTGGTTTTATTTCTTGCATGTGGCTGACGCTGATGCTTTTGACAGACTCGATGATGCTATTGAAATTCTTGAATTTGTTGTCGGAATGAGAGAGGAAAAGCTCGGGACAGCAAATCCAGACGTTGATGATGAGAAGAAGAGGTTGGCAGAACTACTAAAGGAGGCGGGCAGGGTGCGGAACAGAAAGAACCGATCGCTCGAAACGCTTCTCGATTCGAACCAAAACAGAAACACAGTACTAACCAATGGTGGCATCAAAGTGTGACAAAAGATAGCTGTACAGGGACCTTTTCTTACACAGTTTCAAGACATATCTATACATTGTTAAAGAAAACAAAAGAAAAAAGGTATACTTTAATTGAGTTTGGTGTTTTGAATTCTTGTTCTGGAGTTGAATGGCATTTTTCCACGTTGAGATTCTGCTTAATCATGCTGTCGCAGTTGTAAGGAAAGTTGTTTGTCATTCTTGTAATAATTAATTTATTTATCATGTTCTTGTATACAATTAAAATCATTTTGTATATTTTATAATATATGGGATTGTTAAAGCTTTTTCTCTGTTATTTTTTTCACTTTTTAGTGTTGATACTTGATATTAATTTAATTTAATACTAATAGTTTTTTTGTCGTTTGCGTTCGCCTCGATATTTTTAACATTTTCATGTATTAAATGACGAAAAATTATGTATGTATATATATATATATTTATATTCAGAATATATAATAATAATTGCATTAGGTACTCACAGCAATAATGCAATCATACAGTCATCATCAAGATGGTAGGTACAAGATACCTACATATTGTCTGTCTTATAAATTTGTCATAGGTTGCTTGATAAAACTAAGCGTAAATTACACTAATAACTCCTAAAGTTAAATTTAATTAATCCAACCTATTGTCCTTTGCAAAATTACAAATAATTTTCTTTAGAGGTTGTTTTGTAATTATAAGTGTATTTCTTATTCAATTATGAAATTTTACACAAATATCTCTTGAGTTATGTTATAATAATACCCCTAAGGGTATACATGTTTGTGTAAATTAAACCTAATTTCAATCAACATAATTTACTCTAAAATTAAATGGACGGATTTCGTATATATAAACTTGAGCCAAAAAATAAGCTATACAAAGACCTAAAAAAGCTGCAATGATTCACTAATACTCCTGTAAGATTCTTACATGTATTGGATATGATACTATGAAATGTATAAATTATACTACATGGGCAATGGTATTATGTCATATTGATAAATGATGCAGTTGTCCAAAAATCTAAATCAGCTCCATCCGTTCACTAATTCCGTGGAATTTTCTTTTAGAAGAGGAGAGAGAGAGAGAGAGAGAGAGAGAGAGAGAGAGAGAGAGAGAGAGAGAGAGAGAGAGAGAGAGAGCATGATGAGAGAGAGAGAGAGAGAGAGAGAGAGAGGTTAATGGACCCAGACAGAATTGTGGTGCAGTAGAAAAGTGGGGAAACTGAAATCTCCACATCAGTTCCAGCTAAAATCCAGCAGACCCTTTTTTCTGCTTGGATCTGTGTTTGCTTTGTTGGTGTTGGTCTGGTCCGGTCCCCCATACTTATCTTGACTGTGGGCCTAATAATGTTTTTAAGGTCTGGACATGGCTGTCAGAAATGGTGGAATCTCATCCTCATTCCTACTTTCCTATGCGGACAGAGATGTACTTACCACCCTTTTTATGCAGACTCAAAGATGGGCATACAAGTGCTTGGGCCATTGTTGTGGCTTTAATCTAAAGTCAACACTTGTTTTCATTACACATTGGTATGAAATTCTTGTTAATTTGGAAATTCCTGAGGTGGTAGATGGGTAGGTTGGGTCAATGCAAATAGATTTTAAGTCGAAATTGATGACGAGGTTGTTCAAATAACTTTCTTGTTCTTGAATTATTTGGTTTCAAACCTTTTTTTTTTTATTTTCGTATTTCAATCAAAATAAGAATGTATACCCACTAGTTATTATTTTTTAATGATTGAATAAAATAGGTTTGGTAATAAATATTTGCAATAAATATGATTTAACAATATGTACTTGGTGGGATCTTTATAATTAAATACAACTTAGACCAGTCACATCAATATGATGTGGATCACTGAATACGTTGATCACGGCTAGATTAGATGTTCTTAATTAATGATGACTTTATGGGTTCAAGTCCCGATCGACCAGACCCGAACAAAAGTATATGGATCCTTGAAGTGTTTTAGTAGCTTCCGACAATCTTGGAATCCTTTTTATTCAATTCATTGGTGAATATATAGTCCCTATATCAGTTATCTTTGATGCTCAGCTATGTTTTGGATCAACAACCTAATTATATTCGACTAGACCTTGATGTATTGGATCGACTACTAGATATGTTTAAACCAGTGTATCTAATTATTCCACTACATGTGTTTTGGCTGGTAAAATATAACGCGGTCATTAATATGTGAATCATTAAATCATAAATTATACTAGAGGGTGTTTGGCTAAACTTATAAGCTCCTCAAAACATCTTAAAGTATTGACTATTTTTTTTTAAAGAGCTTATAAGTTCTCAAAATAAGATGTTTTGGATTATAAACTCTTTAAAAAAAAGTTAACTCCTAACTTCTTTTATAAGATTTTGTAAGTTATATAGAATTAATATATTATAAGACAAAAATATTCTTATTCGTACAGTTATGCACTCTCTCTCTCACACTCCCCCCCCCCCCCTCACTCTCCTCCTT
>NW_011628063.1:288959-318702 GCF_000512975.1 Sesamum indicum | reverse complement strand
CCCCCCCCCCCCCCCCCCCCCCCCCCCCCTTCTCTCTCTCATACACACACACACTCTCTCTAGGATTCAAAAACTCTTTTTACTATTTATTTTTTTTAATATTCAAGTAAGAGAAAATATTTCATTAGTTAATAATAAATTATTATAATTAAATAAATATAAGATTAATCTTGATATTATATTTATTGAAAAATATAAATTTAAAATATTATAAATTATACTACTAGTAATATTATTGTATTAATAAAGAATATTCGACCAGCATAAATGTATATGTATATTATTTTTATCCAATGATTTAGGTAATAAACGTTTTCAAATTGGGTTTGGGTGTGATACGATGTGGGCTGGTCCAATATACCAAGAGAGCTGAGCTCGTTTTGAAAAATGATAGCCCTGATCGTACCACTGTTGCTTTCTCGTGAAGAGCTTAATGGGTCATGCCGATTGATGTTGCGCCGATCATCTCACTATTATGAAAGTTGTCTGATTTCGGCTTTCAACGGGCTAATATTATGGCCCAATTTTATTAATTTATTATAATTAACTATCAAAACCCACGCAATTAGTAATAAAAAATTAAATAAACTATCGAAATTGATATAATGAGTTGACTTTAAATGTATATAAATAGAATAAACTCAGTAAGTCAACAATGTCAACTTTTTGTGAAAGAAATAAGAGATAATTACAACGAGTTTCTTGAAATTTAGTATAGCTATAAATATTTATTTATTATTTAAAAATTATCAATATTTTTAAATTTGATAAAATTATATATTTTTTTATGGAGACTATCCATTATGCCCTTGTTTTTGTTAGTTTAATTTTTTTTAGAAAGTTTGTAAAAAAAAAGTTGTCGAGGTGAAGTTTTCTTCTTACTCTTCTAGTTCATTAAAAAAAATAAGTTAAAATTATTATGTAGTTAATAAGAGCATTTTAGTCAGTTCACTAAATATATATATATATATATATGGATAAAATCTACCAAAAACTAACAAATAGACTAGTTGTTGAACATACATTAATAGAAGGTGTCATACTTTTGCATACAGAAATTTTTTTATAAAAATAAGAAAAATTTGTTACAGTCTCACATAATAGAAGGTGTCATACTTTTAGTCCCATAGTTTATGGACTTAACGCACTTGATCTCATAATCTAAAAATTTATAACATTTGGGACAAAAATTCCTATATTTTATCTATAAGACCAAACGTGCCATAATTTTTTATCCATCGAATAAAAAATGCTACAACTTTTTATCTTACGGAATAGAATATGTTAAGCCCGTGAACTGTGGAACCAAAGTGCAATACTCTCTATTCTATGGAACAAAAAAGTGCAATTTTTCCTAAAAATAGTAACATTTTTATTACATGCAATCAAGTACTTGAGAATTGTGAAGTATGAACTTATACAGATTACAACTGAAATTCCATCCTTTTTAGAGTAATTTTTTGAAAGAAGTGAGGTCACTTTTGGAACTCTAAATTTAGCATATTGAAGTAGTCACTCTGAGAGGGTTTACTCTAGTAAAATTGTGTGTATATATATATATATATATGTATAGAGAGAGAGAGAATTCACCCTCTATTGTAATTGACTAATGGTGAATTATTGACATAACTACCCTTTGCAGTAATATCTTCTATTATTGTTACTAAACTCATAGACATTTATTTTGTTTAATTCTATTTAACATCATATTACTCTCTTCCTTTACATATATATATATATATTAAATACTTATATTTATTTATGTTTACATATGAATTTTGAAATATTACAATTGGCTACATTGATAAAGTACAAATCAAACATGGAGGAGGGACTAAAGTAATATGAAACCCAAACTTAAAGGACTATCAGTGATATTTTCTTTTCCTAATAAATAGTTGACTCTTTTATGCTAGTCTATTTTGGGAGGATTCAGTTGAGCGAAAGTGACAGGAACAATCACTGCTATGGCAGCTCCGGCTGACCCTACGCCGAGCTCAGCCGACCAAAACCCACAAACCCCAGGTTGAGTTCTTTTGATTTTGGCTGAATTTTTTTGTTTGATTTATCTATGTATTCTCTCTCCTAGAGCCATCTTACGGAATCTAGTTAAGAATGGACGATCAAACTTCTGATCGGTAGCTTAATTGCTTAGTTTGCTGCATTTCTTGGTATGGAACTTCGGTAGGTTTGTTAAATCATGTATGATGTTATGAAAATTAGCATTGTAATGTTTGTAGGGTGATCTGAATATCTGCCGTATTTTGTTATTTATCACCTTATTTTGCAGCCTATTGATCCATTTTAGTTATGAGCCGTTAGAGAATGAATATGAAGAGAGAATTTATCTTCATTCATTTTTCTAGCACAAAACCTTGCTCGTTCTGATGTACTTCCATCCTGGATTACATTTCCAGCGGTGGAACAAACGACTGTTGATGATCGCCGGGGTTCTAAGGTGGAGGTTGTAAAAGAGAGTTATCCCTCTTCTGTTTTTGTGAACTCAGAACCGATTCGAGAAGAGCAAGTGCAAAATGCTGTGAAGTTTCTTTCACATCCTAAGGTTAGGGGATCACCAGTCATTCATCGAAGGTCATTTCTTGAGAGGAAGGGACTCACGAAAGAGGAGATAGATGAAGCCTTCCGGCGTCTACCAGTGAGTTTTGATCCTCTTTTCCAATTTGGTGTAGAACTGTTTGTTTAACTGCATTCTTTCATAATTTGAATATGAAGGCATCTACTTGGCCTTAGAGGACTAAGTGTGCACTGACATTCTAATTGGTGCGGAAAAATGATAGGACCCAACTCCATCTGTTCAAACGACTGAGCCAGTTGTCACCAATCAAGGTAATTCATGTTGTTGTTTGCTGAAGATTGTCTGCATGCCATAATAAGGAAAAAACTTGACCTTGTTTGGCTAATCAAAGCACTAATTATATCCGATCTTGTCGAATTTACCTTATAAAGATGGGAAGATTAAATCTTCAGCAGATGTTCAGACACAAGCTCCAACACAAGTAGTGCAGTCTAATCCAGTTTTACCTGGGGGTAACACTTTGAAACTAGAGACAGACTCTCGATTCCACTGGTCTTATGCCATTCTTGCTGTTGGCTTCCTGGCTGTATCGGGGGCTGGAACAGTAGTACTTTTCAAGGTATAACTTATAGGAAGTTCCCCTTTGATGATGGTCGCTCTATAAGTTCCATCCTGAACTCATAAAACTGGAAAGACTTTGACTTTTTCCACTTCGCATTTCTTTAGGAGTTACATCCATCAGATGGTCTCATATTTCTAGTTTGATGTGTCATTTTTGGTGGACATGCTTGTGGCAGAATGCAATCATTCCCAGGTTGAAGTCATGGATTTGCAAGGTTGCATCAGAAGATGAAGAAGGTCTGCTAAAGAAGAACAATGGAAAACCAAGTATAGCAGAAGAAGCTGCAACTGCCGCGAAAGTCGCCGCTGCCGCAGCTTCTGATGTAGCTGAGGCAAGCCGACAGATGTTAATGATAAAAAGTGAAGGTAGACTTTTAATGGGCGGGCTCTAGACTCTACTCCATGTATTTGCTGACTTAGTATTTGTTAGCTCATATTATGTGGTTTATTATTGTCTTTTGTTGACTTGCACCTTCCATGATTGTTATTGATTCTGGTTTTTGCAGAGAAGAAATGCTTTGAGGAACTTATGGGCTTGTTAAATGCACAAGTACATGAGCTGAGGTCAATGATGACTGCTATAAAGATGTTGGAAGGTGGTAAGGAGTAGCACTTTCTTCAGTTGCTTGAGACATTGTTTTTCTTCCACTTTTCTTGTCGTAGATATGATCCTAAACTTTCTGATTGATTTATTTATATATTTATTCATCATCATCATCATTGTTATCATTAGTACTATTAGCAGTATCATCTTTATGTTTATAATTATAAGTTTTTATTTCTTTTAGGGGTGCCTTTAGTGTATAGTTTATTTGCTGTGTGCTTCATCTTGTAGTATCCATATCCGAGTACATTCTGACACAGATAAGTTTCCTTGAGGTTCTTCCTCATGCTACTAGAAAGCGAAAGAGTGCAAGACAGGGACACAATTGATAAAGAAGCTGAATTTCTTTATATTTCTGATTTCTTATTTGGCAGATCATATTTTGCCAACAAAATATCTCCGGACAAGATGTATATCCGCTCTGTTTGAATGTTTAGTTTTTCTAACTTTTACCTTTATTTTTAGAACCCACTTTACTTTTTGTGAGGTTTTCAATGAATAGTGCCTATTTAAATACCTCCAGTGATCATTCTCTAGCTGTTTTCTAAGATTGTGCTCGTCAAGCTTCTTCACTTAACATTAGTGTGCTGAGCCTCTCATATAGGACTTTCTTTGAATTAATTCCTTTTTCCATAAAAATCAGGACGAAGTAGAAATGGAAAACTTGTTGTAGAGCAACACGATGATGAAAGGTTTCTAGGGACCAGTTCAAAGGTGAGCTATTATCACTATTTTTCCAGTATAGGCAGATACATTCTAGTCTCCGTCCGATCTGGAATTTCTTTGGCTGTTAACTGTTAATTGTCTAACTTGTCTTCATGATTTCCAGCAACCTTATGCGAATGGAAAGACGGTCTTAGGTTCACATTCAGGTAGTTTTGCATCCATTTTCCTATCTCCTATTGCTAGATTCTCCGTTGAGCTTTTGTATCATGATTTATTGGAGTTTTCTGTGCAGTGAGATCTTCGTCTCGCCCTGCACCTGCTGATCCTTCTGTTGCTCCTCATCCTAAGTCATATATGGAGGTATTTCTTTCACACTTTTTTCTTCTCAATCCTGGACTGCACCTTCATGGTTCCATACGCAATCTAGCTTCTCGCTGTTTTTGGTCCATAACAGAAGCCAGAAGCACAAGACTTTGTGTATTGCTCAGTGCTCTCAGATGCATTTGCTCAAATTATCCACTTACTATTTCTTTCTTGGATTTTGATTTCGAATTTTTCACAGTGATTAACTACACCTGCTGATAGTTGTAAAATGCCTTGTTCCCTTGACCTATTGCTTTCAATTTGGAAATGTGGAAACTAATTTTGATTCTATTGAGGTCCTGGGGAATATTATTAGCAATGTATTAGGCATATGAATATATCATATCTTAATGAGCTCGATGTTGGAAATATATGCTTTCCACTTTCTATTCATTAAGAAAGAACAGATCAGAACTATGATGTATCTTCTATTCTTGCCTTTCTCTTCTTTCTCCTTTTGACCTTAATGTGGGAATTGTTTGCAGATCATGACTATGATACAAAGAGGAGAGAGACCATCAAATATCAAGGTTAGTCCAGCCCCAGTAATGTTGTTACATGCACTATGAAGTTTAACAATTTGCCTCCTTTAGCATGTAAACATTTTCCATGTTTTAATGTATCAGGAGATCAATGATACGCCACCAAATCCCAATCAACCACTATCAAATCCCCGTCTAGCACCAAGGCCAAAGGTTCGCCCAGAAGCATTTCCTATCTCTCACCTTTTCCAAATAATTCAATAAATTACTATTATATAGACATTAAACGCATAGGTGGTCCTATTACGTCGTTAGTTGTGAGATTGACCAATTAATAGTGTAACATACTTCTACTGCAAATATTCATCTGCAGTAAGTGAAAAATGATGATTCGGAGTTATTAACCATATTACTTTGAATCTCTAGCAAAGTACTGCATTTCTGGAACTTGGAATATTGTTAATTCCCAAGAACATCTCATAAAGTGTTCAAAACAAAGACATGTTATCTTAATCATCTAAACCCAATAGATTACTGATACTGCTGCTCATTGCAATCAGCCTTGGGAGGTTAGTCAACCTCAGACCAACTCCACCAACATTCTTCAGACTCAAGAGAGCAGCAAAAGCTCAAATTACAAATTCCCAAGTAACCCGTTAAGTGGTGGTGATGCTGCTCTTTGGTGGCAACGAAAGAATGTCAGAATCACTGAACTTGAAGCTGGCAATGAAAAAAAACCTGGATCTTCCAATGTGTTGGGTAATGAACAATCTGCTAAGCGGTCGTGGGTACCTCCCCAGCCACCTCCTGTTGTGATGCCTGAAGCAGCTGCAGTGATACGGCAACCAAAGAAGCCATCTTATCAGAAAGAACAGACCACTGACAACCAATTACTAGCTCCTTCCCCAGATGTAACTGATGAGTTGCCAAGGATCACAAGAATCCCTGAGGCAGGTGGCAGCACGGAGGCTAATGGCAAAACTTCTGTGCTTTCCTCTAGTGATGAGATACAAGCAGAAGAGAACAGTCGGTATTAGACGACCAATATCACACTCTTACAGTTGACATTTTCACATGAAAACAGGCGAAGGTATATACTTGCAGGACTATCCGTTGGCTAATTATCGTCTATATCAGTACAAGTCCAACGACAGTTGTATGAATTGGACAGAATTGTAACAACCAGTGGTTGGTGATCCATTATGTAGGGAGATTCTGCCATTAGCTATTCACCTGATGTGAGATTGTGTAGTACTGGATCACATTTGTTGCAGTATGGTTGCAATGATATGATTGTATCCCATGTTTTGTCATTGATTGTACTGTCATAAATCAAATTGTCTTTTGTAGAGTACTCCAAATCACACGACTTCAGACACTTCCTATTGATTCTGATTCTGGTATAATCTAACAATAGATTGAGTGGATGTTTGTGTGAGTTTATAAAATTTTAAAATAATTTATAAGCTGTTATAAAGTGTTTGTTAAAATTTTCAAAAAATAAGCTTATAAAATTAAAAGAAATAAATATTAGAAATTTATAATTTAAGAGAAATAGTATGTTTGGTCCTCGACAAAATGATTTTCATAATTTAGTACTATAATTTTATAATCTTAATAATTTTAGTCATTTTTCGATTAATTTGACTAGAAAATTACATTTGGCTTGCACATGAATCAATTAATAATTTTAGTCCTGTAAATCAATTTGTACAGGACTAAAAATACTAATTCACCTAAGTTACAGGATTAAAATTATCATCTACCCATACGATACAAATTTTTTCATGGCATCACTCTCTAATTTAAATAAAAACCATAGCCGTTTTATTCTAACTTAAATACTCTGTCTATTTATTTATTTATACAATTGATATAGTCCCTACTTTGCATTTAAAATTGACACAAAACATTAAATGAATTGGTACATCAATTGATGTGAATTAGACATGAAACCAAAATTATTAGGCCCACAATTCTCCTATGTATTTATTCAGTGCATGTTTCACGTTTGGTTGGTGTATGTAATTCACGTCCTTTTCAATTTGAATTTCACCAACTCTTTTCTTTCTGCAATTCCCCCCACATTTATCTCAATTATATGAATATCTCCTCAACAAGTGTATTTATAAATCATTACAAAAAAAAAAAAAAAAAAATTTATCTCAATTATATGAATATCTCCTCAACAAGTGTATTTATAAATCATTACAAAAAAAAAAAAAAAAAACAAAAGGAATCCGATCTTTCTTGGTTTTGGACTTGCAACAATGCCATAATCTTTAAGAAGGGTTTATTTACATATATTCTCGTTTTTTTTTCTCCGAAAATGTTTGTGTAGAAAAGTATTTTTTTGGTTATAATTAGATCAATATCTCCGTAAATATATTATCATTTGTATATATGTTTGTATTATATGAATACTTATATAAATATAGGTGTAAAAATCTTTAAGTATGATAACTACAATGTTGAGATTGTACTGTGTTTAAAAAGTTGAAAGGTTCTATTTCTTTATTTGTATTGTGTTTTTTTTGTGTCACAGTAATAATGTCCAAAAAATAACATCAACTGTTGAACGTGATAATAAAATAAATTTGACACAGGTCTATCCAAACTGAAGACCCAATTTGATTAAAAAATACAAGACCCGTACACTTCCCTATCCTATGAAAAATTTGTGTCGGGCCCGATCCTAACCAGCTATTCACTTTAAATAATTAAATAAATATTTCATTTTCTTGTATTTTTTGTATTGAAAATTTAAGTTTACTTTTAGTTCAAGTTTCTAGTAACAGCGTGATATATATTTAAATTTTTTAAACCTACATATTTACATATCATGATTATTTAAACACTAAATATTGATTGCAAGAAAAAGTTGTGTATGTATTTTGATTATATTTTATTTAGTTTACCGTCCATGTAAATTTCTAATATATTTATTTTTCATTCCAATGAAATAAATTCCTACACTACATTTATATATAAGTATATTAAAAATTATATTAACGAAAAAATATCCGGGAAGGGTTTGGGATAGATTTAGAGTGGATCCACACAAAAAATTGAGCCCCGTTGGCTTAAAATTTTTTGAACCCGAATTCGGCCTTAGCTTACCTAGTCCGTTGCTATTCCTACCCACCATTGTGGCCTAATTTTGAACGTTGTCATACCTACAATGTGGATTCATATCATAATCAAAGTGTTTGATGGGGCTAAATGTACATCTTAACCTATGTGTTTGATTTCCACATGGTTGCCCCTTGGTTCTTGGTGTCAATAAGTCAAGTATAGGAATTTTGGGCGTGCCACATAGCACAGGCGCAATCCTCCCTAATGGATCTGTGGGGATCTGATCTTCCCCTTTTTTATAAATGAAATAAATTCATATCCATGCAACATAAAATTACCAAAAACTCAAAAACAGAAAAACAAGAGAGAAACAAATTGTTGTTTTTATAAAAAAGTTTGAAAATCTCATAACTAATAAGGATAATTACACCTCCTAATTTATTGTGTAATTATACAAATTTTTTTTATCTTTTGCATAATTATACATACATCTACATAAAAATGTTAACATCATTATCCCGACTCCCCCTCTCTTATTTCTCGACCCATAAAAAATTGATGTCAATTAAAATACCCATATTGACTCGGTCAAATATTTAGTTGATTTCTCATTGACTGTAATGCCTCCAAGAATGTGTTTGTCATTACCAAACTTCAAAGGGAGTATCAGACTAATATTTCTTGGGGAGAGCAATATAAATTTTTAATTTTTTATAGGATAGTTAACATTGCACTTTTTAATCATTAAAAATTTTCATATTAAGTGTTAATTAAAATTTTTAAAATTTTCTTATTAATTATTTATTATCCTGTATTTTTATTTATAGCTAACTTTTACTAAACTTAATCAATTATAATAATGTGCTCTTAAATATTTATTTTAAACTGTACTTTATTAAGTTTAATAAATGTTTATTATAAATAAAAGAGGATATGAATAATAAATAGATACTAATTTAAAAAAGGAGACAATTTCTTCAAGTTATAAACTTATATTTTTACAAGTTGAGATAATTTTTTATTTGAAACTTATGATCTAGTAATTAATTTTATTACCATTTAAAAATATAATTTATATTTTAATTATTAAAAGGTGTAATTTGTTATAGAGGTTCCATTAAATAAAGGTGGTAAAATAGGATAGTTATGCTCATTTTAAGTTTAATAATTAATGTGAAGAGTTTAATTAGAAATTCCTTAAAGATGAAAAAGTATGGTGTTATGTAATTTATATTTAAACTAAAAATTGATAAAATAAATAAATAACTTATGCCATATTAGTCTTTTTCATAACATTACCCTGACACCCCTTTAATATTTAGTAATTACATAAATACCTCTAGGGGCAAGTCTGTCACACAACAAAGATATTTTTATCTTATTTTTTTAATTAAAGGCTCTATCGACAGGGGTATTATTGATATTTCACACATTCAGTCCATTTTCTTGGCCTAAAAATACTAATAAGGATTATTTATATAATTCTATAAAAGATAAGAGTGATTTATATAATTATACCAAGGATTGGGGGTTTAAACGTAATTATCCCTAACTAATAACCAGACCAGTTGGTTGCTGTCATTTTCAGTTTGTAGTTTGAAGCGCCTACTTCCCACAAGACATAGAGACAGACAGCTCATTCCCACGTTAGCTACATGTAATACTCCTTTCATCTCTTCCTCTACCTCTATCTAAACTGTCATCTTGAGCAAATAAGAAAACATACATTCTTGCTCGCGACCATATTTGGTTCTTGGAATAACAGAAAAGAGATAAACTTGTTCAATTCTTACCAGATTTTCACAAAGTTTCTGGGCCTGTAATGGCTCTGAATGTGTTGTACCCAGTTCAAATCAAGTCCCTCTATTTCCTGGATTCCTCAAAATCAAGTTCCAGCCTTAATCTTCTCAAGCTCCAAGGTTTGTCCAATGCTGATTTACAAGTATATATGTTTGTTTAATTTAATTTTTCAGTTTTATTTTTCGTGGGTTTTCAAGAATTCTTGAACAGTGAAAACCTGAGGGCTATTTATGTGGAATTGTGAAGTAGAATCTTCTTGATGTGTGATTCTGTAGGAATTTTCTATTAAATATGTGCAGGGTTTAATTCTATTTTCTTCAATTTTTCTACTTTGGTTCATATGTGGAGCTATGAATTTTACATTTTCACTGGTGCAATTTTGAGTTATAATTATAGTGAAAACTTTGATTTTTTAACATATGCTAAATTTGGGGAGCTTAAAATGGGAATATTTATTATTATTCATTTCAATATGCTCAATTTTTGAAGATTATGTAAATTTGGTGGATATTTTTTAGGTGATCAATTTTGTCTGAGGAGGAAGCAAAATGGTGGTGCCGCAGTGAAGAGAGTCCGTTGTTCAGGGCAGTCGCCTCCTCCAGCTTGGCCTGGCCGGGCTGTGGCTGAGCCTAGTAGGAAAAGTCGGGAGGGCGCGAAGCCCATATCCATTGTCGGATCAACTGGCTCCATTGGAACTCAGGTGAAATACATTATTGATTAAGATCTTGCAGTTATAATACTTCCATTGTTAGAGAATCGGTTGGCAAACTTACATAGTTTGGAGAATTCTCCTGCATCTACGATCGATCAAGATTGGTTTTACTAGTACACTTTTTGTGTGAATTATATAGAAGATCATCTCAAGCACGTGTAAAGTTTGCCCCTGGTGTAGTGTTGGATTCAAGCTCCACACTCCAATATCATCATCCCTTTTGTAGCCTATGTATGTACATGCTTTTTCCTTTGTCTCTGTGTGTGTGATCAAGGATATAAGAACCTAAAACTCAGTAAATTTTTTGTTTGTGTTCTTCTTTGTATCATCTTTAGGCCATTGGGTCCATACAAGAATACAACCATGTTTATACTATGACATTCTTTTGATTGGTACAAATTTTTGTCCTGCAGACATTGGAAATAGTTGCTGAAAATCCCGACAAGTTTAAGGTTGTCGCACTTGCTGCTGGTTCGAACGTGACCCTTCTTGCTGATCAGGTGATTAGTTTTTGATAATTAATTCCTGCTACAGTGCGTACCTTTTGGGAGTTGAAAATGTTTATCATTTGTGGTTACCGTATTATGTGGTCTAACAACCATCTAAAAGAGTCGGGAATATGTCTTGAAACTATGGTGTTAGAAGAACAAGATGAATCTAACTCAAGAGCAATCCAACAGCGTCGCTGCTGTCTGTAATCTGTATTTTTCCAATTGAGACACTTCTTCTTGCAGGTAAAGTTATTTAAACCTCAACTAGTTGCTGTCCGAAACGAGTCCTTCCTGGACAAGCTCAAAGAGGCTCTGGCTGATGTGGAAGACAAGCCCGAAATTATTCCAGGAGAGCAAGGAGTCATCGAGGTTAGCTTTCACCAACAATTAGCATTTTTCTCGTTGATGGATGTCGGTCTATACCTAAGGTCTTTCTCAATGATTTCGTTACAGGTTGCCCGCCATCCAGATGCCGTTACTGTAGTTACAGGAATTGTTGGCTGTGCCGGTCTGAAGGTAAACTCTAACGCTTTTCTCCAAAAGTTTGTCCCCGTCTATAGTTCACTTTGCTAGAATCTGACAAGAAACGAGGATCTGTCACCATGAATTCCAACACACAAGTACATCGTACATTATAAAACATATGTTGTACCCTCGCTCTTTTTAAAATGATTTAATGCATCTGAAACCTAACATCTAATCTTGATTTGTTAGCCTACAGTGGCTGCCATAGAAGCCGGAAAAGACATTGCGTTGGCCAATAAAGAGACACTAATTGCCGGAGGTCCCTTTGTCCTCCCTCTTGCACACAAGCACAAAGTTAAGATTCTTCCTGCAGATTCTGAACATTCTGCTATATTTCAGGTACGTTTATAACTAGCATATAATGTCTGAACTAAGTTATCTTAAGCACAAAGATTCAATATATCTAGGAACTATTCTCTTGTCTAGAATTTCTTTCTCATAGTTTTGCCACCTTTGCTGATTCTCTGGGCTGAGAGAAAGTTGTTTCTTTAGTGCATACAAGGATTGCCAGAAGGTGCTCTTGGGCGCATCATTTTGACTGCCTCAGGGGGTGCTTTCAGGTACAGGAATATGTTAGATAAATCGTTAAGATTCTAACATTTATTGACCTGCAGTATATGCTACATGTTTTATGTGATCTTAGTAATGAGCAAAAAACATATTGCGTCAGACTTAAGATATGCCGTTCCGTGAAGCCAGATTTGGATAACTTAGATATTACATGTTGTTTTAAAGTAGCAACAATAACATCTAGGATAATTACATAGATAGCCCTAAGATTTGGTTATATTACTAGAAACCCATCGATTTTGGAAAATTATGCTAACACCCCCTGCAATCATGTTTTCTGTTCCATATGGTCTTTAAATGGGAATCTGTAATGTAAAAACGTGATTAAAGAAGTATAGTGTTATTTTTGCAAAACCAAGGAGTTTTTGGCGATATGCCTAATTCCCAAGGAGAGCCGATGTAATTATCCAGAATTGTTTGCATCTTTACATAAGATTAAGGTGGTGTATGCAAATGCATTTATCATCTTATTGTCAGCAATAAGCTGAAAAAGAGTGGTTTCGTTTTTCAACTTTTGCTTTTGACCGCTTAAATTAAGTTACTCTAATTAAGTAAAATGTTATTACCAACTTTGGTAAAATGTAAATATTAAGTTTTCCAACGCTCTAATTTCAACCTTTATTTCACTTTTAACTTTTGTATACAATTACTTTCAACTTTTACTACTGCTTAACTGAAAAAGATTTCTACAACTTATTTGCACCACAAAAAAGAAGCTATTACAAAAACCCCTTAAGGGATGCATACAAAATTAGACTTTAACATTGGCATTGTTATCGACAATAGGGATTGGCCTGTTGATAAATTAAAAGAAGTGAAAGTAGCGGATGCTTTGAAGCACCCAAACTGGAATATGGGAAAAAAGATTACGGTGGACTCAGCCACACTCTTCAACAAGGTAAATTTCAATCTTTAATCCCAACTATTTGATTAAATGCCGAGTAACCTGTCTAGTCTCTAGACACCACTAATATTCCACAGAGATATGCAGAGCTAGAAATCTTTTATCGAGATTACGTGATTCATTTTGTTCTACAGGGGCTAGAAGTTATTGAAGCACACTATCTCTTTGGTGCTGACTACGATGACATTGATATCGTTATTCATCCCCAATCTATCATACATTCAATGGTTGAGACACAGGTAAATCCATATTCTTCTTCCCTTGATTCTTTAGGGCCCAAAAATAAATCAACTTCCTGGATACTTGACTGAGATTGATTGATAAAGTCATCGAACCTCGGTGTCTGATTAACCTTGGAGCTCTACCTGAAAGAATGATAAAGTATGTATGAAGTATTTGGTTAAGTCCGTTGAAGCTCGACTTGACTAATAATCAAACTAAACTCAAACATGACTTTGCAAATAGCTCATGAAAGTTCAAACATGCTTGAACAATAATGTATCCAGCTCAACTCGATTTATTTACACCCCTTAAATTCTCTGGGTGCTCTTTGGAATATGTGTATATACTTCAAAATTAGCTGCATTTGATTTCTTTTTCGCTTAATACCCGAATTGAACATCACGAACATTTCATCCATTTTTTTTTTATTGTTTCTAGGACTCATCCGTGTTGGCTCAACTGGGGTGGCCTGACATGCGTTTGCCTATTCTATACACCTTGTCTTGGCCGGACAGGATTTACTGCTCCCAGCTCACTTGGCCTCGTCTTGATCTTTGCAAGTAATTACCATACCTTTGTGTAGAGATTACAACTTGATAATGCTTAATTTGCTTTGTTGTTTAAGTAAAAGTCCAAAAATCTATTGTCTATTCAGGCTTGGGTCTCTTACGTTCAAGAATCCCGACCATGTGAAGTATCCGTCCATAGATCTGGCTTATGCTGCCGGTCGAGCCGGAGGAACCATGACGGGGGTTCTTAGTGCCGCAAACGAGAAAGCCGTGGAAATGTTTATCGACGAGAAGTAAGCCGTTCTTGTTCTTTAAATGCTTATGGAATATACCTAATCAGGGTGTCAGCATAATTAACCCTAGAAAGAAACTGATCCTTTTAAGCAAATCCTTGGTTCGCAATAATAGTGATAGGGAAAACACACCACACAATAACTAGGTAACAACTGCAGAATACTAAGTCGATTTCCTCCACAACATTAGTTTTACTTCTAATGTTATAAATACTAGATTACAACATCATTTTCACCTCGTTAGAAACCATTGGTTGCCAAGTCCTTAGCCCATATGTAATAGAATCCCATCATGCTAGCGCCTCTGGAGTTTGAACCACTTCTCAACGACCCGTTTCTCTTTTGCAGAATTAGTTACTTGGACATATTCAAAGTTGTGGAGCTAACATGCGACAGGCATCAGTCGGAATCGTTGTCCTCGCCTTCGCTTGAGGAAATTATGCACTATGACTTGTGGGCACGGGACTTTGCAGCCAGTTTGCTGCCGTCGGCTGGTTTGAGACATGTTCTTGTATGAGATGGCTCATGGGGCTGGTCTTAAGTTAGTGAGGAGATTAGAGTAGATGTTGTTTTAAGGTTGTCAAGAAAGTTGAAACATGTTAGCATTTGTATATGGTCCTAACTGTATAGGTCACATGATCACATTGATTTCTGTACTGTTGCCTTAGTTATTGCAATATAGGTCTAGGCTTTACATTTAGGAAGGTAAAGGGGGAAAAGAATGTGTAATTTCCAGCGGATGAAGTTTGAGATTTTGAGTTTGTAGCTACATTCAGGTGGTTGCTTTGTGATTTCGGTAAATCTTGGGGGGGAATTTGCAAATTTCTTTTTTTCTTTTTTTTAAATTTAAAGTTTCCCATTTCCTAAAGTAAGTAATTAATTTGATGAAAAGTGATTTTTTCCAAAATTTTTAGTGACATGTAAGAAATAGTATAAATCATGTTTACATTGTTATGCTTATATGATGGGTTCAATGCTTTTGTTTTACGATATATACTAAAAATGTTTGTAATAAAAATAAATGATTTAAACTTTAAAATATAAAATTAAGTAATTAATAAATAATGTAAAATTTAAAATTGAAGTGATCATTGAGTATATGAACTTAAAAGTATTCTTGGATATAAAATTGAATTTAATTCATGGTACTAACTAATTTTTGTAAATAATTTTCTGGGATGGGGATAAACAATTATGCACTTATATAAATTTTCGAAAGCTATTATATTTTTAGAAAAGTTAATGAATAAAAATTTATAAGTAATTCAAACTTTATAACCTAAATGAGTAATTGATAAATAATCTAAAATTATATATGATGATAATCAATAATAAAAATATGTCATGAGATTAAAAAATAAATTTAAATCATATTACTAAATACTAACTAATTTCTTTCATAGATTTCGTAGATCTTTTGGATAAAGAGAAAATAGTTATACATATATCTAAATTTTTAAATTAAAGTAAAATATAATTTATAAAAAGAATCTGATGATCTTTTACATAGAGATATACAATCATAATTTATCTTAATTTTTATGTGGAAAACTAAAATGTTAAAAGTGTATTCAAATACATAGAAATACAGCGGTTAATGATATCGATATTTTTATTTTATTATATATAGATAGATTGAAGTAAAATATTTGGGGCTAGAATACAGAATGTATTGGGCTTAACTTTTCAAAGTTTTGTTGGGTCGAAAATGTTTATAGTAAATTTGATATTTTGTCCCTTTGGACCATACTTGAAAATAAGTTTTGCACCACTTATCCATAGATATAAAATATAGGATAAATTACAATGATTTTTTCTAAAATTTGATAAAATTCTGAATACTCCATCATTGTTTAAAAAATTATCAATATCCCCTATATTTTAATGGTCGTCTAACAATTAGCCATATCCGTTAAGTTTTCATTTATTTTTTATAGTGAACTGACCAAAACGCTTTTATAGATTAAAAATTATAATTTTATTTATTTTTTAATTTTTTTGGACTAACTGGATAATTTTTTTTATAATTTTCTAAAAAAATTCATCCATCTCATTCAATTATTTAATTATCTAACAAAAATACAATACGGGCAAAGTTGATAATTTCATACCTCCATCCAAGGATTACATAATTTCATCAACATCAGGGGGGTTATTTTATAATTTTTCAAACAACGAGGGAACATTCGTCATTATGCCAAACCACAGGGGAAATTGTTGTAATTTATCCTAAAAATAATATTATTCAAGTGTACCCTAGTCCAATATGGTAAAAGGATCTTTACAAAAGATTTTAGATTTATTTAAAGACTAACTTGCAAAATAATAGTTAGCACTTTAAAGTTTAAATCAGTAAATAACTTTAATAAAATAAAATAAATAAAATTTAAAAAATGTGAGATAATAATGAAATAATTGGTGTAACAGAGTATGGAATGTTTGAATATGAAAATGGAAGCTGAGTTATGAGCATAGAATACAGAAAACAGCAAGATGCATGCATGTGTCCTTGTTGTCCGAGAGACAAAGTGTTTTGAATGAAAAAATCACCTTCTATTGACTAGCCTCAAGTGTCTATTAACAGTGAAATTTGGAAGAGATTCCCAAGTTAGCAAGTTGGTTATCATCATAGTATTTATCCACGATTTGGAGTTATTTTTTAAGAGATATAACCTTTTGAATGAACCTTATCCAGTCAACCATGATCTGTTACTTGCTACTTGCAACAGCTAGTCCCAACTGGAGTCCTTTTAAGGTGACATGGGTCTTGATGTGTAGAATTCAAGTACAGTAACTGTCGTACTATTTGGTGTTTGGGCTTGCTAATTGGGCTTTGTTTGTAGACTCCGCCTCATCGTGCCAAGAAGGAGCCTGACCCCTTTGCTATCTAAGAATTGTGTTATGACCAGTAGAGTTCAGGGCCTCTTAGGCTGAGTGAATGGAGCCTACTTTTTTTACTTGGATTCAGGCCACATTTGAACTTTGGGTTTGAAAAATATTTGACATGGGCATCACTATTGATATATATATAGCAAGTAGGATACACTTATTTTATAATTGATCATTTTCATTAAACTATACATCAATCATACGACAAGAATATCATGCTTACACTTACCATATGATTAATTAAATTTAACCAATTTGCGTCCGAACAAGAATTTCACATATGATCTAATACTCGAACAATTTTTTATTTCTTTTTTCTTTTTTTAGGAAAAGAGCTTTTTCTTCAATTTTTCAATAAAGACGAAATTCTTTTTGTTTGGTTAATCAATTTTCTTTGATTTTTTAAGTAATATGGATATGGGACGAGGGTAGTAACGTCGAAATCAAAATCTAAAATTCAAAATTTTAGTTAAACTATATGGATGACGACATATATATATATATGTATAGATAGATATGTATCAAAGAAAAAAGTGTTTGATGTGGATATAATATGATTTATGAAGAAAAGAGAGAGGTCCTCTCATAAAGATTTGGTTAGGTTTTCAAGAGATATGGAGTATATATGTGGGGAACAATTGTGCTCAGCTTCCACTCTACAAAAGAAGCAAAAAGAGAAAATCCTATACATACTTCACATGCCCTTCCAACATTCAAGAATCTTCACTATAAAACACACCTAAAATATATATATTACCATAAAGAAAAAAAAATTGCATACAAATTTATATTTATTCCGATTAATCTGTACTAAGTTATTGCAAGTTAAATAATTTTTTTAATCAAATTATTTTTATACATTTTCACACCTAATGCACATGAGGAGGATACTTTCACCTTTATAAGGGTAATTTGATAAAAAAAAAATTATTATTCTGCAATAAGTCATTAATTAGTCAATTGAGGATAAATATGAATTTTTATTCATTTTTTTTGTTAATAACATCAAATTTAGTGAATTTTGAATAATGGAGGGATCTATTTGTAAGACAGAAACAAACGTCAAGAATACTAGATTTGATTTCTCAAACCACATAAAATCTATATGTAATTATATCGAACGTCAGGAGAGGAAAGTATAATTATACCAATTTTACCTTTTCCAATACATGAGGCTTTCCTTTTTAATATGAGGTGAATTTCTTAGAATCAAATAATATGTATTACAGTATAAATTTCCCTATGAAGATAGTATGACTTATGTCTTATGTCATTTGATATTTTTATATTATATTCATATAAAAACTATGAATGTAGGGGCAGTCTATACTAATTTTTTTCCAAACCAAAACTAGAAATAAGATCTAATTTGGCACTGATAATAGTGAAGAAAAGCATAGGAGCCACTTTCACTTTTCCCAAATTTCAAGGCAATTTTTTTCAAAATAATATTTGATTTTATTTTGATGAAAAAGGCAACCTCAATTAAAAGCTTTTGCAATTGGATTTTGGTGGGAAAAGGACCAAGACTAAGACTAGACCAATTATGTAATTTTTTTTTTAAATTCCGACAAAAAGGTACAATTATAAATACAAAATTTTTTAGAGGTGTAAATATAATTTTAATTTTTTTTAGAGAAAAGTATAATTTTATATTTTTACAGGTCTAAACGTAATAAATCCTTTATTTATTTATTGTTTTTGGGTTTTCATGACTTATACAGTAGCCACTTTACCAAGACTTAGAGAGGCGTCTTATTCATGATTTTTTTTTTTTTCCTTTACAAAAATAGTCATTTCATATTATACTATTCAACCCTAAAATATTCACAATTTTTTTAAAAAAAATAACGAAATATTATTAAAGAAAAGTAATATAAGATATTGAACATTGTTTTTTGCCATACCTTATTGTCGTGACGAAAAGTGAAGCACTATGGTAAATAGGAATTAATTATGAATGTGCAACGGCTTATAGAAAATATAATATTTAATTACGATTAATTGTTATGGTTAATAATAAATGGTTGGGACAAATAGTTATTAACCACGGCCATGTAACTGTTGTTGGCTGTATTTTTTGCGATGGTGGCTAAAACATATATCGTGGCTCTTAGTTGTAGAAAATAATTTTTTTCCATGGTAAAATAACTAGTTATTAGGATCAGTTAATTAAATCGTGGTTAATATTAGTTATTTACCAGGATTTTTAGTCATAGTCATCAATATTGTAGTCAATAGTAATTTTTTTTCCTGATGCATTAAAATATTAGATATAAACCATGGCAAGTGTTGATTAACCGTGCTCGAGTCTTAAGCTTTCGTATTGATTTTTTTAAATTATGGGTAACAATTAATATTAACTTGTCATGGCTGCGCGACTTTTATTTGAGTTTCCCCATGATTACTCAGGCGAAAGAATGAAACGTGACAAAAATATTAATATAATGACTTACATGTGATAATTTCATAAACAATAGGACCAAAATCATAAATGTGGTATACTGGTATGGAATTTTACTTAATTTATTGGACGAAAAATAAGATTTTTTTAAAATTTAGACATAAAAAAAAAAAAGGCAACTTAAATTCAATATTATTCTATTAGTATAATGAAAATGAAAAAAGAAAAATGTGGATGAACAAAAAGCGCTTTAAGTGAAAATTTTATAGTGGTATTAGCTAGAGAAGGCATGCAGCCAATTATTTGGACTCACACGTCTAAAATTTCAATTCATTACGCGCCTGTTGATTTTAGACTACCACTTTTTAAGTAATCAGTTCACCTTCTCATATTAAAAACTAATTTATTTATTTAATTATATAACTATATTTTTTTTAATTTATTTATTTCGGCTAAAAGTATGACCCTCATTGTTTGGTACACCCTTTTTGAAATTCCAGCCCAATTTTCCTATATTAATGTATTTTTCATTTAGAACTTATATATGACATCTATCAATATTATCAGTCCATAAACAAAGGTTTAGAATGAATATATGGCCTCGTTTCACATACCCATGTCAATGGTGTGGAGATTTATTTTTTATAATACGTCTCATAAGGAAAAACGGAATTTGGAGCTTAAGAACGTTTTAAATTTTCAGCCTATGATCAATATATGGATAGATAAATCCGAATAGTTATGTTGAATTGTTAGAAAACGGAGGAATTATATTATGCTGTCTAATCATCTTTTTAATTAAAGTGTTTAGGTGATGACCAGATTTTAGTGCTTGGGACATTGAAAGCACAAAGTTTGAGATGAGGAGGGAGAAAAACTTAACATTTGATCCCACAATTTTACTTATAAGTTTCGATATCTCACGGGCTGTCCACTTAAATTATAAGTACATCATCATCGAGTGAATTTATAATTTTATAAAAATTATTTAATATTTGTATAATTAAACATAACTCTAAAAGTATGAACGTAATTTGTCCTAATATTAATTTAACTTGAAAAATTATAAAAGAAATCACTTGTACCATATGTAAATTCATCTCACTTTGTTGCAAATAAAATCCTTTAAAAAAGAAATTGAAAAAATAATTCATGTTTATGATCAACTCTAGAAGATATAAATACCATAAAGCTATGATTTCATCCATATTGTTGTAATGTTGAAGATTCAAAAGCAATAGAACTAACATATAATTTAAAAATTGGGTATGTAATATTAGCTTATAAGATATGTCACTACCATATCATATTATTTCATTTAGATTGTTGTAAAGTTGAAGCTTCTTCAACCACAACACACCTAACCCCAACAATTAAGCCTATCATAAAAGATAAAATTATCCAATGTATCTTTACTTCTACCTATTCTTTTTTTTTCCTTTTATATAAATAGATAAGTAAGGATGACAACCGATAAACCCATCATAAAAGATTGTGCATGCATCATATGTGTTGGTCATAGTTGTTTAGGTATGCTGGAATCTATGCACAGGTCAAGACGCACGTTTAGTCTCACCAAATATCTTGACAAATATTCAAGCTTCATATCATGGATGCTTAACATTCGACCTTAACCTTTAAGCCACAGTAAAAATTGAGTTTTTGCAAAATATTCCTTTTCCAAATAAAAAAATTATGTATAAAATTACGAAATATGAAACCATTTCTGCGTAACAGATATTTATCAAAAAAACCATACAAATAAAAATCTTTAAACATATACATTAACATTAAAAAAAAAAGAACTCATTAAAAAAGAAATAAAAAAAAACATGGCAAAATTCTCAGAAGGGTTTTAAATTTTTACTCAACCCATTTACATTACCAAAAATCCCCACTATGTCCTGTCTGTACGGCAAGTACGACCGCTGTTTCTCACCGCCGTCCCGATTGTGAGGAGGAGGAGGCGCCGCCGGTTTCACTTTCCCGCCACTCGCCGGCGTTTCTTTACCTCCCGTTTCGTTTTCCTTCTTTCTCCCGCTGCTGCTGTGAGATAAAGTAACAAAGTTGTCCTTGGTTCCATCGCTGTGGCTCCTGTGCAGAAGGTCTCTCAACTTCCATCGCTTAGAACTAGAGCCAGTGGAGCCGCTCTTCTTGCACCGCCCATCTTCTTCCTCCTCCTCAGCCTCCGTCAAGGCTGCCGCCTCCTTGGGCCGCCACACGCAGTACGTTTCAGCCGCCACGCTGTCCAGCTCGTCGGCCTCCGACGACGACGAGCTCGACGACGTCGTCACCGTCGTTTCCCTTTCCTCAATGAACAGCTTCCTCAACGGAAGCCGAACCCGGGGACCCTTGGAAGAAACCGAATCCCGGACGCCATTCTCCTTTTCATTCTCATTCCTAAATTCCACACGCCGGAGCAACACATCTCTATTGAAAACCGGGTAAACGGGTCGGATCTTACCGTCATGGAAGATTTCATCAGCCGAAATCGGAGACAACAGTTCCGATTCCCTCGTCACGAACGCGAACTCAAATTCCTCCTCGTCTTCGCCTTCCTCTCCTTCTGCCACTCGGTTTTCCGAAATCCCCCCTCCTTCACCTCGTTGGGCTGCTGAATTCCGTCGCCTCTCGAAGCAAAACTCACCGTAGAGCTCATCGGGATCGAATTCCCCGGCGACCCGGGCAGCAATTTCGGCGAGTTTACTGTTGGAATAGCTGTTGAAACTGGGGGAGAGCGAGACTACTGGACCCGCCTGCATTATCTCTACAAGCTACAACACCTATTCAAGAACAAATTACAGTTCAACAATGGCGGGGAAATCGTCAGTGCGTGTACTGTGTGTGTTTGGTAGAAAGAAAGGAATCGAAAGTGTGGGGATGAGGGGAGGAGAATTTATAGCCTGCAAAATGCAAATGGCTCTGGAAATTGTACTGAATCTTCACTGTTTGGAAAAGGTAACAGAGACAAAAAGACTGGAGTGAATAATATTAATAAAAAAAAACAAGAGGGGTGTGTGATTGGGTGAGCTAAGGTGTAGGCGCAGACTTGTAGGTGCGGAACTTGGCACCGTAGAATTGATAATCAGCAACAGAAGTCGGTGGCTTGGGGGGCTGTGGAGACTATGACTTTTGACTTTTTGGGCTAACTCAACGGTTGGGTTTATGGGATGGTTGTAGCCTGTAGGTGCACCTTTCACATATGTTCACATTTTCTTTTTTAATTATTTTTAAAGGAATAATTGGAGTCGGAAACCAAAATTGGTGGCGTTTTGGGCAAGTGAGGTAAAAATTAGAATGTAATTGGTGTAACATCCAACGTATTTGAAAATAAATATAAAAAATATTAAAAGTTAGAGCTTTTAAAAGAATAACTTAATAGTTAATTTAATTAGCAAATAGTAGAAATTGATAAAAATTTGTATATAATTTTAGTTTAAATTAATTTAATGTAAACAACTTAAAAATAAAAATTACTCTTCTTGCCCTTTTTGTCAATAATAAATTGATTAGCACTTATTTTATTATGTGCAAACACCCTTGCTAAAATATATATTGGTCTAAAACAGCCGCTTAAACTAAAGTTGAAGCAATCTGATTTCACCACAATTTTTAGAATCGTAAATCATTTACAAAATTGCTTATGCCTTACCAACAAGCACATATTTTTAGTTATATTCAAAATCGAACACATGATTATTGAATTGAATTGATTCGTTTTTATCGATTGAACCAATTAAATATCGATAATTAATGTCAATTCTTATAAAAAGAAAAATAAGAGAAAAGGAAAAGAATGAGTTTGCTTGGTTTATACGTAACGCATGCTGTGTGGTTCACACGCACAAATCAATTTACTTATTTCCCAATCTCTGAAATTAGAAATTGCTGTTTTCGCATCTAATAAATTAATAATAAAAAGTAGCTTGAGGGTTTATTGATGATTTCCATGGCAGCTTCTAGAATTGTTTGGTTACTCTACTTTTGTCTTCTAATTACCCAAATCCCTTTACCTTTTTAAAGTTTGGTATGATTATATTCTCTTTTTTTGAAATTTAATATAATTATATGTAAATTTTTTATGATTTAGAAAATTATATTTAATAATTTCGAATTTTACTTTCGTCTAGCAAATAGTCCCTCTATCGGTCAAAATTAATTAAATTTACTGATATTAACCAAAATTTCTTTTTGAATAATTTATATCAATTAAATTATTACAACTTATTGCAAGTCAAATAATTTTTTTTTGAACTAAACTACTCTTGTAATACCATATTGAATAATCATTTTATTTAAAAACTTAAATTATTAGGGAGAAAAATCATATAATACGTAATATTTCTAACAAATTTAAGGATAAATGATTGGGTGTGGATCTTGCATCGCGATCGGAGTCCTTATATAAATATTGTCTGTGTTATTTAGGATTGTGCGTAGAAATAAGGTCGTGTGTTTTTTCCAAATTCTTTATCTGAAGAGTTGATGATGTAAGTTGTAACAAGAGTCTTCCTTAATCGTGGTATGTTTTATAGTTTTCTTTTTCTAAATTTTTTAAACATGAGAAAATAGTATTATTAAAGAAATATTACTTACAAATGTATTTTTTTGTTGTTTATATATAATGAAAGGATAAATTAAACATCGAATCGTTTTTATATTTTAATTTTGCAAATTCTTATTGATAAATATATTTTAAAATATAAAAAATTATTTATTATATATAAACAGGGGCTCTTGCCATGACGGCTAATATATAAAAATTAAACCCCATTGTTAATGTAGTATAATCTTAACTATTAAGCGATGAGAAAAATATTCGATACATATAAATATTTTTTTTTTCAAAATTGGCCTGATTATATAACAAATAATTGTTTTTGCTTCCAAGCCTAAGTCAGTCTACCTAATAAATAGGTAGAGAAAATCATGGAGTTAATAATTTTTGAAGCAACAACAAGCCAACCAAACTTTAATTGTTTACAAACTGACAAAATTAAATAATTTCATTTTCTTGCATGATTTTTGAGTTGACGTACTGCCTAATTAAGTTGTTAAATAATTAATATCGCGTTAAACTATGTCATTGTTGAAAAATGCATATATATATATAATCGATTATAATTATATCATAAATTTTAATTATATATTGACAATAAATATACCAATTATCTATAACCACTACTAAAAAAAAAGAATCTTATTTCTTACAAAATAAATCACTAAGCTTGAAATTATGGTAAATTAATACTACATACTATAGTCAAACAAAATCGATGCGAAAACTTAAATTTTTCGTGGTATACTTTATGGTAAAACATTTTTCATATATAGATATTAGTTGTAGCTAATGTTTTGGCATTCCTTGTCGAAACAACTACTAATTGTCGACATTGTGCGGCCGTGGTTACTTTAGTATTCGCTACGATTTTTTCATTCAGCCATGGTAATTATTTAACAATAACGAAATGTCATATTTCTTCTAGTGAACTGATCAATAACTACTATTCCAATAGACCAACACCCATGCAATAGTAAGATCCGAATCTATGATGTTATAATTTTAAAGTTTCAACTTTGCCAACTAATTAGGTCTCATTGGCGTGTAAATATATATTAAATCGAAGGATAATCACATGTAAACCCTCTGATCTATAATTTATTTACATAAATCACTCATGTCTTTTGTATAATTACATAAATGGATCGTTTGTATAATAATGTTGACTTTTTTAGGGGTGTATGTGGAATTCTTTTTAAAAATAGGGTGATTTGTATAAATGAAGTCGAATATTTAGTAGGTGTATGTGTAATTATTCAAAAAATATAAATAATTTGTATAAACAAATTATAATTTAGGGATGTAAATGTAATTATCCCTTTAATTAAGTACAGGTGAATTTCATGTGATCACTCAATCAAGTGAACTTTGTGAGGAAGTAAAGGGGCAATTGATGGGGTTTTGAGTATTGGGGGAAGGGGTTTGTCTACTCTTTGGATCAGCTTATAATGACTGTAGTGCATACATATCTTTTCTATTTTTTCTTGAATTAACAACTAAATTTTATTGTTTTAAGATTACTCTTATTCAATTTAAGTTATACATATTTGAATTTTTTTTACTATTTATTCTATTTTAGCGTATATCTTAATTTCAAAAAGAAATATCGGGATTGCTTAAGAAAAATGTTATTCGACACGCTCGCAATACCAAAATTACTCTATTTTAGGTTACTTGTTCATTAAAAAAATTACATAATTAGAAAATGAATAATCATTCACAACTATCTAATATTTTTACATTTTCTATTAAAAAAACTCATTTTTCAAATTATTTTTTCCAATTATTACAAGCTTTTATGCTATTTTCCTCTATTATTCGAGGGTTTAAACAAATTAACCGTAGCCATTCATGGGATAATTGCAATTTGTGCTTATGAAAATTATGAAACAATTTAAAGAATTAAGAAAAAGGAAAACAAAATTCCAAAAGTAATATACGGTCGAATTTGTTGATTCTCATATGCGATAATATGAATAAAAAGCGTATTTCTTTTTATAACTCACAATAGAAAATACTACTATTTTTTTAGACGTTTGTATATTTATTGATACGTAATATATATAAATATATAAATTTTAATTTTTTCTACTTATTTTATGTGGAAATAAGAAAAATCAAACATGTTATGATGCTACTCATGTTGGCCTCAACATCCTCAAGGAAAATTGATGGTTAGGTGATGATGATGTTGAAAACAATTAAATGTGGTTGAGCATAATAGTGGAAATAAAGCTTAATTTCCTTTCTTTGGATATATTTGCTAGGCACACATTAAATGGCCTACCAAAGTTAATAATAGTGACCATAATTCACCCATTTCTTGCATTCAAATCCTACTATCTTAGGTTTTTAAAAAAAAATTACACTACTCGTTTGAATAGATTTAAGTGGAAAATTTTTAAATAGAAATACGATAATGTCATAAAATAAAATACTGATATTATCATGTATAATTTAACTGTTTATAGTTTTATTTGAACTCGTCGTAGAGATACATAAGTAACGTGATCATCCACGACTATGATCTTTTTTTATATGTGCTCGATCATTTAAATAACATAACTTGCAAAGATCAGATTGTGTGTTGCTTTATGTGATATATAACGACTAATAATATTTGTACTCTCTAATTTATGGTATGTTTACACAAACTATCTATGTGTTTTGCATAATTACATATATATACTATCTATGTGTATATATGAATTAAATATTTAAGTTATGGCTTGATGGTTTTGGTTTTTTTAGGATAAATTTCAGCTACCTTCTCTAAAGTTTATAATAATTACGAATATCTCCAGTTGTTTGAAAATTACAAGGTCCCTCTCAAATTAAAAATAATTATATAACATCTAAACAATGAGGTAGAAATTAGTATTTTAACCTTGTTGATTTTTTTTTTTAAAAAACCATAATAGTTAAAAAAATACGAAGGTGGAAAGTAATTAAGTGATTCATAGAACATATTAGTTCGTAAAATACTCTATAAAATTTTAAGAAATATGTAAAATTATAATTTATAATCTAAAATGAAATTTGGATAATTCACCATAAAAATTGAATGAAAACTAATGAAATTAACTTATTATTATACAAACATTAAAATTGGAGAATATTTATAATTTTCGAAGCAAGCAGCTTGATGAATTAGTTCACTTTTCATCATCAATCCAAGAACAATAAAGGGATTGTGATAGTATTGAAAGCAATGGTTCTCCTAACTACTACAATACAAACACTATTATTGCAAAATGATTTCAGCATTATAGAGTAGCATATAATGGGAGAGGCTATTAAGAAATCATCTACTGCTCTCATTTAATTTTCATTTTCTAGAACATGATATCGATTTTCATTTGATTTTATTTTTATCTTTTATCTTGGTTCACAAGTTCTAGGAACAACAACTTGTAAGAAAATCATTAGCACTTAGGTCGCTCTAGCATTTATATGAGTGAACTTGGGAAGTAATAAAATAGATAGATGTAAGAGAGTGCAAGTTTAGAGCTTTCTATTAATAAGCGATCCCTCATGTTGAGGGATGAATTGTAGCCCTCCTCTACAATTCTCATAGTCCATCTCTTTCGGTTGTCACACGTCTTAATTTTGACGACTGACACTTAATTGTTCTAGTGATTTTTAGCTGATGTGAGAGAAGCAAATTCGATATATATGAAACCCCTCAAAAGTCAATTTGTTTCCATTCGAAATTGGGCAGAAAAATGTATAAAGCCGAAAAAAAAGAAAAGAAATTTATTCTGTTTTTATTTACTTTGTTGCCATAGCCACAGGAGAAAAAATAACAAAATCGCTAAAAAACTACTGCATCGAAGCCAACAATGAATATTTTTATTAATAAAAAATATTCTTATTCTTGTTTGATAAATATTTTTATTAATAAGATTTTAAATTTAATATATTAAAATTATATTTATATAATATTAATTTATTTATTCTTTAATACAAAATACAAATAATAGTTATTCAATTTACAACAAATAATCTTTTCTTCTCAATTTGTTATTCCCACACCAAATAAAAAGAAATATTTAAAATTTACTTCTATACCAATCCTACCAAATAACTTTTAAAAAAGCTATTATTGTTTTCGTTCTTCCACTCTCACCTCCCCTCCCAACGAACCGGTCTTGCAGTCCTTTTTCTGAACTTCTTGGTTTTATATATTTTCATTTCTATCTATGTGCTACTATGAACACTATTGATATCCCTATTTCATTAATTTTAATAATTTCATATCATAATATATGAAATAATGTAAATGGACGCTTCTAACATTTATATAATTTTACATCACAGAGGTCTTACACGATAATTTTTTTTAATTTAAATCAAATTTGATTGAATTAGTCTAATCAGACTTGCCGTATAGTTAATTCAAGTATGATAGACACGTGGACCAAAAGTTCCCAACAATATCTGCAATACCTCGAGATGGGTCCATTAAGAAGAAACAAACAAAGAGACATGGAAAATGGCAAGAAAAAGGAACATGCTACAAAGAAAGAAATACTCCGATGTCTTGATCTCTCTCTGTTCAGTATAGGATCCAACTACGTCTACAATGTCGATACGTACTGAGATGCTGTCTGTGTTAGTTTGTGTCATCAACTGTTCAGAAAACGTTGCAATCGACTCAGCCATTCTTGCAGAGAACTCAATTTCTTGTGCTTGAACTACCGCTCCTGGATGCATTCATCTACACCAACACAAAAATGAACTCATCAGTTGCCTAAATCAAGTGAAAAGAGTTTGCAGATAATAAACAGCATGTTTGAGGGGAGAACGGTAAGAACATCTGGAAACTGAGAGTTGAGATTAAGATCAGGCATAAAACTGGAAACATAGTCCAAGAATACGAAGATGAACAATACTCGTCAACATTATCATGTCGCTTTGAAACTTGGTTCTTGGTTTGATACTTAATGAGACTGGTGGGAGAACACATATTGCATGGAAGTGAATATGAAAATTCGAGCTCGGATGGATGCCCAGACAAGGTACACTACTGTAACAGAAGATTTTCGAACAAGTTGTTGTTACAGCAAGTAATGGCAAAGGTTTTGATTATTGGTAACTATAATAAGATAAGAATCATAAGACGATAAAAGTGGAATCCGAAACTGTTCGACCACTGAAAGCATTATCCAATGGCTTGAACTACTCGACCAACTTCTTTTCTATGAAAGACAACATAACGGAATTGTAAGAGAAATGAGACTTTCATTTATGCAAGAAACAAGCATTATACCTTTCCCCTGTATGATTTGATGATTGTCATCAGCAACTTGTCCCCTGCTACTTGTCTCACCAGCTGAATCATTTCGTGTCTCGACATCTTCTGCTTCTGTATATCGAAGATCAATAAGTTAGAAACAGATGTCCTTCATAGTCGACAATATTTCCAATTTTTGTAAATCCTAAATCAGACAGGATGCAAGAAAACATACTTTGTAGTCACCGTAGTTCTTGGAGATCAGTTCGATCGCATCATT
>NW_011628063.1:279407-288949 GCF_000512975.1 Sesamum indicum | reverse complement strand
TCGAAAATGGCATCCAATCTGAATTAGCTTGTCGTGTTGGTTGCCGGCCCTTTTGAGATCCTGCAAACACAAAGTTGCGGATTAACATAAGATTAGCAGATAAAAGACAACAATCAAGAAACCAAAAACTAACTTAGAAACTAGTCTTCACCTCTGCAAGAAGAGGAAGCCCTGAAACTAACAACAAATTCTGGCAGGATATGAGTGTTCATACTCGAACTCCAGACGATATATTTCTGCGGAGACGCCAAATTGTCAATCCCAGAATCAAATTCTTCACAACTCGGATGATATTGCTCGGAACCAGGACAAACAACCTCAGTCTTTCCCAAGATCACGCGGCATAGCAACATATGTCTTAGCCCATCCTCATCAGGAGAAGCCAATTCCATACTGTATAACAAGTAAATTCACATCAGAAAAAAAGACCAACTATGCTAACGAAGACATGATTCCTATTACTTCACGAAAAATTATAGTACCTTTCAACAGGGTGATCAACTGGGGAGAGATGGACACCATGTCCATGAGTTCGAGCATTCATAGGAAGGCCAAAACCATGATCAAGAATTTTGCTAATCTCATCCTTGGAAGCACCAAACCAAGCATACTTCACATTGGCATTGCCACCACACTTGATTTCCATGGCTCTTGAATATATACAAAAAGATTGAAGCTTTGCTCGGCACGTGATTCCGGAGAAATCATTCCTTTGAATAGCCTCAACTTGAGCATCAAATCCATAACAACTCAAGCTTGAAACCAACTTTTTCTTGATAATCTCATAAACCACCTCCCCATCATCAACTCTAATCAAACCATTACCAGACAGTCCAATTTGTTGCTCGTTTTCGGCCCCGGAAATCCCACTTTCACAATCAGAAGGGCAAGAATCTCCCTGATTCTGATCTTCAGCATTACGCCCATAATGCGAATTCCCGGTGTCTGAACCGTGAAGAAGATCTTCAAATAGTGTGAGTTTTGTGCTCTTCTTCTGAGCTGAAGACTGAAATCTTTGAGAATGGCCATCGATTGATCCCATTGAGGGAGAGAAGAACTCGCAGTCTTGTTTCTTGCTGTACATGGAATATCAGAAACACAGAACCTTGCGCTGAAAGTTAACTTGTCCACAATAAAGAAAATACCAACTGCGGAAGGAACTACAAGGTTTACCAGCCAAATGGGAAAGGTCTAATTTGAAAGGAAAAATAGTCAGAAAACTAATAAATTACTCTCTAAGACTTTGTCCTCATAACAACAACAAGAAGAAGAAACCCATAGCTAGATTCTGAAAAAGACAGCCGCAAAAAATCTATCTAATGGAAGGAAATCAAGATATTCGGATTATGATTCTTGAAGCCAAGAAAAGGGACGAACAAAGAAAAGAACTTGTGCAAAGAGGAAAAAAATCAAAGCCCACAAACAGAAAGAACGGATTCTAAAGAACAAATACCTCCAAGTGTATGATCAAAGGAGAGGAAACTACAAAGAAGTAAAAAAAAAGCTCATTGTGGAAGGAAGAAAAGCAAGAACTTACAAAACCAAGTCGAGAAAGAAGCTTACTTCAACTAGCAATATATACCAAACAAAAGAGAAGTTTGCCTAATACATGTAGTAATAACAACTGTTGGTGATCGTGTGACAGAATCCTAACCCAAGTTCATGTACATTAAGAAAGAAACAATCTTGTTTTCTTGGAGAAGAAGGGGTGTGTGTATGTGTGTAGTTATTAAGGAACGGCGGTGGGATTGTGAGAAGACCCGACTTTCTTCTTCTTTACTATAAAAAGGGATCACAAGAAAAAGCCCAACGGAAAAGACCGCCTCAGGTTTTCTTGGAAAGGTTTTTGTGGGCGGTGCTGTGTGTGTGTGTGTGTATATTTTTGGTGGTGTTGGGTGGATTTTGGCAGTCTGTTTCGATGAGCCGGGTTTTTTATTTTTTTTGTTGAGGGGGGGGGGGGGGGGGCGTATAGGGCGGTTATCTTGTAACGTTGGATATGATGAGTGTAGAGTTTCCCGTGGGTGGCACATCTTGAACGAGGTGCAATGACGGTTCTGCCCTTTGACGTATTTCCAGACACGTCTGTAAAGTGCAAATGGGATGCAACAAGTAGTTCACGTTCCGTCATGACATACGCAATTTGGGTCGCACGCTAACCGGATTTTCTATTTTAAATTTCATTAATTCTTTACTTTATATTAATTTCTTTTTGTTTTACTTTTGTGTGGACATTAAACGATGGCGTTTGGACTTCGTCGTGATAAGTGAAATGACCTCAAATGGGTAATTATTTCACATATATGTTATAGGATATTTTAATAAGAAAACATAAAAAATATACTATATGGAACTTGTTGTTTTATAAATAACTAGTAGTCCAACACTCTTAATACATATACAAAATAAAAAAATATATATTCATTTATTCGTTTATAATTATATTATATTATATGTTTATAAAAGAAAGAACATTTTTTAAAATAATAGTTATTAAATTATATAGCAAGCTAACTCGAAGTAGTAAGGGTATTTTTGAAAAATCAAATAAAAAAATATTACAATAAGAATATAAATAATGTTTATTTTAATATAAAAAAATATATATACACTTTTTATTTATAATTTTTCAAAAATATATATATAAATATAATGTATTAATTTATATATTTTATTCTTATTTATAATATATCTTAAAATGTGAAGATTATTTATTATATCTATTCAAAAATCATATGCAAATACTGCTAATATCAAATATAATATGCACGCATATTTAAATAATAAACTAGAATAAATAACGAACGCCAACTTCTTCACGTGCGATCTAATATTAAAGTATGTATTATAATTTAAATATATTATGTTACATGATATAATATAATTGTTCATCAATATATATATATATATAAAGTATTTAAAATTTTGAGGCGATGAGGATTATTAATTAAATCTTACTACATATCTTAAGTCGTAAGATGTACGTAAGGAGGTAAATATGCATAAATAAATATTGTCGGCTAAATTGAGATAAGGAGAGTATATACGTGTATGGATACGCGTACAATTGTATTCTACTTTTGTAGACCTCTTTATTTATAATTTAATGATAATAATTAATGCTTTGCTACTTGCCTAATTCCGATGCTTAGGGATAAAGAAAGTGTAAATAAATCAAATTATAAAAATAATTAATAGTAGAATACTAATAGAAGAATAAAGATAAAAATACCACCTTTATCGGCATAAGAGGATTGGGTTTCTTATCTTGAATAAAAATATTTTTTTATTGGATAAATTACGACGAGCTCTTTTAAAATATGGTATAATTATGAATACTCTACATAATTTTTGAAAATTATTAATATTCTTGATATTTGATAAACCACCTTTATCGGCATAAGAGGATTGGGTTTCTTATCTTGAATAAAAATATTTTTTTATTGGATAAATTACAACGAGCTCTTATAAAATATGGTATAATTATGAATACTCTACATAATTTTTGAAAATTATTAATATTCTTGATATTTGATAAATTATATAATTTTTGGATAAAAACGTAGAATTGGAGTGCAAGACGAATCGAATCAGACTTTAATTCGAGGTGGAGCTTTATAGTTTGTGTTTGTGAGCTCCCAAGCCAAATCATGAGTTTTTTTTTTTTAATACTTTTTTATGTTTTTAAGTATTTTTATATAGTTAATTAAACACTCAATATCATATTAATTTCATATTCAAATTCTAGTATATATTAATATTATTAGTCATAAAAAATTATTTGACTTGCAATAAATCAGTAATAAGTCAATGAAGATAATTATCAATTTTCATTCAACTTTTATTAATATCTATAAATTTAGTGAATTTTGACGAATAAAAAAATTTATTTGTTAGACGTGATCAAATCTCAGGTCTATTAGATGTAATTTTCAGACCAAATGAAGTTTACGTGTAATTATTTTAGATGGGAGCGGTGTAATTGTCCCTTATACAATGCATATGCAATTTATTGTTATATTTCAATATCCACTACAAGAAAAATGTTTCAAAATTCACCATATATTAGAATTATTAGTTAATATCTCATATTGTAATGTTAGATAATAATGAAATATGATATTTTATTTATATTATATAAAAATAGCTTAATCAACAATGTAGTATATTTTAATATTCTTTTATAAATAATGATCTAATATAATTCATCACATTGCTTCCTGAGCTTCTTATAAATATTTTGTTTCTAGTGCTTGTTCTCTTATTTAGATTTCTGAATAGTATATTCTAAATAGTCAAATAGCCCTTTTTTTTTATTGTCCAAATTTTGTTTAAGAGGAAAAAAAGAAATTCAAACTCGATTCGGTTGAACTCGCATCCAGCTCGACTCATTTGCGATCCATTTAAAATTCACAATTTTGCATTTGTAATTTTTTCTTCTTGTTTTTAAGAAAATGAAAAATTGAAAAAACGGACTAGAAGTGTGAAAATTATTTTAAAATATCGAATAGATAGATACAAAATTTGAAAAAAAAAATAAAAAAATATTCATTTAGTCCATAAAAAATTAAAAAAAATAAAAAATAAATAAAATTACAATGAGAGAGAGAGGAGAGAGCATTCTTTCTCCTTCCTTCTAAATGACCTGAATTCTTCATTTTCAGCTGTTTTTTACCACTTATTTGAAGAAGAAACATTTACCAGACGTATTATTACAGATTGCTCATGAGATTTAATCAGACAATAAGATTAAGTTTTCAATTTTAAAACATTAAACTTTTACATTACAGATTTTCTGCAGGCCATTAGGTAAATATGTAATGCACAACATGATTGTGGAGGTACAATATAATTTTCAGAAATTATCAATCTTCTGTCCTTTCTAATATGCCTACACTTCACCAAGAACTAGTCTAATTATTCCCTTTTCTTACTTGAGAACGGAGTCGCTGCTTATTGACTCATTCCGAATGATCCAAACTTAGTTCATGGCATATCACTGTCCTAACTAGAGTAGTAACCAAACATTCAATGCCTTAACAAATCCAAGACACAACAGTGTGAACCATCAAATGACTAGTAGTCGCATGAACTTACAAAGACATCACTATAACAGTCTTAACAAAAGCCATGTTAGTTTGATGACACTGTTGATGCAAACCTGGAGATCCTCTTTGACAAAATGATGTTTCCAGTCTCTCTAAAGCATATGCAAATTTGGCAGCCAACTCGTCATATCAATAAAAGTTATTCTATGACTCAACTGCCATTAAAGTAATTTTAACAGTAGACTGCAGATATAAACCAAAAGGAAAAATGATATGTTTATTTTTCCGCATATAAATCTGCCTCACAATTTAGTTGCTAGCGTCAGGGACAAAACAAAAAATTGCCATTAGGAGTAAGCTTACATCTATATAAAACAAACTCAAGCTGCTGTCTGCACCTTAGGAGCTGCAGCGGAGCTGGTGTAGACAGGGTGGATTTCATAACCTTCCTTTGGCTCAACATGAACCCACTTGCGGCCAGTCAACTTGTGGCGCTCAAACTTGACACAGCCTTCCTTTAAAGCATAAAGAGTGTGATCTTTCCCCATTCCAACATAATTTCCTGGGTGGAAACGGGTTCCCCTTTGACGAACAATGATGTTTCCAGGTATCACTCTCTGCATGATTACACAATCATATATCACTGCATTAAATAAGAGAATTTTGTCTGAATCATTAAGGGGAACTGGGAAGGGTGTCTGGTTGTGAAGACTCATATGTACAATTAACAAAATCTTTCACTCTTCAGTTTCGTGCTATCTCACCTCTCCACCGAATTTTTTAACCCCAAGGTTCTTTGGTAGTGAGTCCCGGCCATTTTTTGTGGAACCTGCTGTTTTCTTGGTAGCCCAGCGCCTGAAAATTAAGCTCAATCCTTCCCCGGATACATCTATAATGTTTAAACTGGTAATTAAAAACTTAACAATTTAAACTATCCTGTCAAAATCATAGTCTTTTAAGTAAAAGCAAAATAAGTTTTACCACTGGCAGAATTGTAGACAGCCGTACTCGCCATCAGATCCCTGATACTTAACCTTCTACATACCGAAGCCGTGAAATTCATCATTCCCGCTTACTATGCAATGACTGAGAACCAGTGTTATAGGAACAAGTATAACTAATGAAGTTCTAAGTCAAGAATGTCTAACAATGTTAATTAGATTGGGAAATTCATGCAAAAAATGCATTAATAGGGTATTAGAACTTATAATTTACCAGAACACCAATCCATATCCATAATTTTGTATGAACAAAAGAGTTGACATATGAAATGTACAAATTGACTAATATTCCAAGCATAAATAGTCAAGACAATGCTCCTAACCTTCAAATACTTATAAAAAAAGAAGAAGAAGAAGAAGAAGAAGATGCTTAGAGATCCCAGAAAATGAGAAACTCTGCCAAACAGCGGTGACAAAGAATTTCCAATTTCCAGAATTTTGCCAGTCTAACCTCCGCACTTGCAATAAAAAGTATAGACATTAAGCCCTCAAGATGAACTCAATACCAAGAATTTCCAGTGCTTGAAAAAAGAAAATGTTTATTTGACTTCAACTATTCAGCTTGTCCTTTTAACAAACACCTTTCTTGAGCACTACAACCTCCCACACTAATTAACACGCGAACACCCCATCCATTCCTTTCACCCGCTCAATCCCATAACCCAGAGTAGATTTACACCGAAACCCACCTCAAAATAAGAATTCAGTTTCACACGCTCAATCAAGTAAAAAAACGAAAGAAAAAACTCAATCTTCACTTCCAAACATAATTTTTACCTTTGAAAAGACAAGAAACACGAAGAAAGCAAAGATGGGGGCTGTACTCCTCCACCACCGCGCTCTCGTACAAATCTGGCCCTAGCTATGTTCTTACTATCTATATCGGCGAGTAATTTGTACACTCTGACCTATCTGGGGCATGCTCTGGTCCGTGGTATGATCGAGTCGAAATTTTTTATAACAAAAAGGTCAAAAATAAAAGCATAAAACGAAGTTGGGGGCATTCCGAGAATCGAACTCGGGACCTCTCGCACCCAAAGCGAGAATCATACCACTAGACCAAATGCCCACGTTGATTTATCAGTACAACCATATTAACTAGTATCTTGGCTGGCTGGCTTCCCCGGTCCCACATTCGATTCAGAGAGATTTTCTTTAACATACTAAGATATCTGACTAAAATAGAATTGAATTTTAGCTATAATTTTTCTGTATTGTGCTATAAATTGTTGGTTAGGAAAAAAGAGAAAAGAGAAAAACTAGGTAGGCTCATCACTTTTTCAAAAAAATTAAAATAAAATTATACTGCTTATGTCAATATTAGCTAGACGAATTTTAAATTTTATTTTATATTTATAATAAAATATTAATAACTTACTTCAAATTTTATATTTATCTATATTATACATTGACAATACTAGTTTTTCAAAATAATATTGGGTTAGTTATTTTCTTTCCCTCTTCTTTATCTTGATTCTTTTTTCATAATATATTTTGTTTCACATAACATTACGTAGATCTCACGTGATTTGAAAAATTATATATTATACCCTTTATGATTGTCTCCGTTTAATAAATAGATCATTTTTTTAGTTAAAATTCATCGAATTTACTGATGCTAAAAAATATATATATATTAAATTATATTTATTCCGATTAATTTGTTACTAACTTGTTGTAGATGAAACAAATATTTACTAATCAAATTACCATTATATATTTTTACACGCTGAAGCATTTGAAAATGTATTTTCCCCTTATAATGATAGTTTAATTATGGTTTTACGCAGAGGGAATGAAGAAGGTATCTCGAATTAGAAAATCCCATATGATCCATAAATATCCAATCAAAACGCATTAATAATATCAATTGAATAATTAATATTTAAATTATACCTAATATTCCTCTATTTTTTTGATACTGATGTTGAGGTCAGTGGTGTTGGTGGATGATTACAGCCTTGATATTTGTAACATTATCCCTTCATTATCATCTTTCTACTACATCATATTCGTCCATAGTATTATACTCATTTACTAATTATTTACGCCCTTTATCTCTAGTAACTTATTATATTATTGTCTACTAATTTATATTAAAATAGTGGATTATTTTTATGAAAAGGGGGCATCATTATACTTTTTTCAGACACATATATAAAAGATTACTATACGCAATTATCCTACAAGAGAGAGTTGTATTATATATAGGAAAGTGTTATTTTCTTGTCGAGTTTTGTTTGGATTCTACAACTTGTTCAAAGTGAGTTAGAGTCATATGACGTTATCGGACTGCTGTTTCCTGAAGGGGACGAGTCGAGATTACTCTTATTAGACTAGTGAGAGTATTTGGCGCAGAGGCCTAAAATCTCCTTAAAGAGAGTGAGATACTCGCGCCCAATTTGAAGATATTTTGTATATTTTTTCAACTGTAATTTTTGTTTCTACAATAGAGTAAAATAGTAAGTAGTGGATAATTAATTAGTACATCAAAACATAAATGAATATGATCGTATAAATAACTTTTGTTCATTGATTTTTAATACAACTTTCAATACAATTTCAAAAAGCCCAGTATTTGTTGGTTCAATAAGTAACAACATTCAATTTAAAAAAGATTAATATTGTCTAATAGATAAAGACATTGCTATTGATATAATTATGGGGTTAATTCTATTTATTAATACGAAGGTTGTACCAATGAATAGTTTATAAATACTTGAGTATATGATGTTTAAGTCATGTTATGATTAATGGTAAAGAATCAAAGTCGATAACAAAAAAATAATATAAAAAAATTGAAAAGGGGCATTCCGAGAATCGAACTCGGGACCTCTCGCACCCAAAGCGAGAATCATACCACTAGACCAAATGCCCGGGATGGTCCCAAATCTTAAACATATGATAGCAATCCAATTACATAGTGTATTAATGGAAAAAGGATTATCTATATCTTTTAAATTTATTTTGCCAGTTAATAAAATCATAGTTTTTAGTTTTTATTTAATTCATATTTAAATTTTGTATCATTACTTATGTTTAATCATATGATTCGCTCATTTTTTTAGGTATGTAGTTAGTAAAAGAAGTTTTATATTTATTTTTATATTTATTGATAAATTTAATTTTAAGTTTTACATTATTTGTCGTCCATTTATTTTTATATAACATCATTTAAATTATATATTTATATTATTTATTTTATTATTTGTATTTATAATGAACTTGACAATAAATTGCATAACTTTAAAAAGATAATTTGGCAACATAATTTAATAAATAATTGTAATTTTATATTTTTAAGAATTTAATTTGGAGGTGGTAACCTTGGTAGGGAGAATTACTTAAATGCCCTTTTCCGCAGGGTTAGGTCAAAAGATCACCTTCCGCAACCCTAATTCTGGTGTATATATATGCCGCAAATCCTACTGGCAGGAACCAACTCAGAGTGACTGGATTGTATATAATTTCAAACCCTAGAATCCCTCCAGTCTCA
>NW_011628063.1:277343-279371 GCF_000512975.1 Sesamum indicum | reverse complement strand
CTAGGCAGAAAGGTAGCTTTTTCTGCAGAAAATTGTCGTTTCTTGCTTTTCATGGATGATCATTTTGGTATAGTGTGCTCTCGTACAGAGTTAGCTTTGAGCATGGTGGGCTTTGTTTCTTAGGTTTGAAGAAATGTCCTTTGTGTTATTGTTGTCAAGAAAAAAGAATGGGAGCTGATATCAATTGCTGGGTTCTTTTTCAGTTTATTTGATTGTTGTATATGTGTAGCTGATAAGGATTCTAATATGTGCAATGCGAAGATTTACGGGCCCAGATCTGAGAATGTCGGGCTGAATACTGTGCTGTCATTTTGATATTTTGGGTCGTCGCCGATTGGTTTTCTTTTACGGTCCCAGTTCTGCGAGCCTGACATTATTGCATTTGAAGTATTATCAGTGTAATCATAATACTGCAGCGAGATGCAATGTGTGGTGCATATGTTAATGAATATTCGTTTATCTTTTGTTATTCACGTTAATTTATTTGTTTTTCATTTCAGGGAAGCTCGTGATTGATGGCAGTTCCATACACCAACTGCTTTCAGCTCCCAAAAGTTTCTTCAAAATGTCGCCTCCTTTGCTCTTCTACCCGGCTCTGTGCCCGGTTTTCTCCTATACATGTTTCCCTTGGAACTTCTGAACCAGCTTTGTGTTTAGAAGCTAAGGTATATTAGTTGTAATGTTTGCATTTTTTGGGATGCAATATCTTTTTTTTCTAGGAGTGTTTGACCTTCATTCTGAAGCCGTTATCTCTGGTTATGATCTTAGGATGGTTCAACCTATTGTTTATCCGCTCATAAATCACATATATCTCTTCTCAGTTTCATGTGCGTGTGCTGTGTCCATAATCAAGTTACACTGTCACTTATTTGTTATCGGTATTGAGCAACATCTACAATTTGTATTTATATTATTGATTGTTTCAGGGATACTTGTACATTTTTATATGTTGGGCTGTTGGTGCATTTGTATTTGCTTGGTGATGGACAAAATGTTTGGTTGGGATCTTTTTATTAAGCCTGGTGTTCCTAGTTCTCCTGTATGCATTTTTTCTCTGTTTCTGTCATTCTTCACACTCGCATGTTGTCATTCTTCACACTCGCATGTTGGGTTCAAACACCAGATGTTTGTCAGGTGTTCACCAGTTTGTTATGGTGAATGCTGTTACATATCTGGGAAATAGAAGATAGGGAAGGCAGATGACAGATGAGCTTCTCATCTGTCATTGTGCTTTCCCTTGGAGGTGTCCATCGTTTCTCAATGAATTAGATTCATAATTACTTGAGCTCCATCTGGACCCCATATTCCTTGTATTAGAATGTCTAGTTTACTTAAAGAATTATTCTCTGTAAGGGATGTGTTTCTTCTTATTTTTTCTTTTTACAGGTTATTGAAGACAATCGTTTATGCTTAATAATAGCTAAAATGTTTCATGTTTAAGCTTGAGTCTATGTGCTGGAGTCAGTCGTGGCTCAAGCTCACACCCAACCTCAAGGTCCTTAACCAGTACAGCATGTTGAGGCTTGAGATGGACTCGGTTGAATTATTTTTTTGGATTTGAGATTTATTCCAACCTTACCACCCCAAATTGAGCTGGCAGTGTTGCTACATTTTTCTGGCTTTAAAAACTGATTTTTTTTCATGGGTTTTTAATGTTATATTTGTGAAAATATTTTCACATAATTGGACAAATTGATTGAAAACAATTATTACCAAGATCAATTGTTCCGTCTTGTTAGCTTGAGTTTGCTTCAAGTAATGTTTGAGTGGACCTGCTCCTGAATGTAGCTTGAAAATGATTCAGTGTGGGTTTATTTGTGATGAGAAGCTTGTTTGTGTTGTCTGGCCTTTCCAAATCCATACTGAACCTTTGAATACTGTGAATTTCTCCAGACATAGGCAGGTGTCTACGTTGTCTTGGTTGCGGAGACCGTTGAATGTCTGGTATAGAAAAGAAAGTGTTCATCGTTGCTTGATAATCATACTTCATGATTACTTGAGCTACATCTGAACACCATATTTATGAAA
>NW_011628063.1:267522-277233 GCF_000512975.1 Sesamum indicum | reverse complement strand
CTCTTTCAATTTTGGAAAACAAACATTTTTTAGTGGAAAAGAATGTGCATTGTTTTTATTTACTATTTGTTTGAGACATGTCAGTGTAGGTCTCTTGGGATATTAGCTCTTAACTTGTGAGCTTGAGCTTACTTCACTTACTACTTGACTGGGTTCGCACTTTGCTCAGCTTCGAGTTTTTCTTTTTTTGTAAGCATGTTACATTGCCTGACTTGTCCCTACTTGTAACTTCCGGATAGTGCTACTCTGTAAATTTTACCAGACATAGGCAGGTGTCTACTGTGTCTTGGTTGCGTGGACCGTTGAATGTCTGGTATAGAAGAAGTGTTCATCGTTGCTCGATGATCAAATCAAATGATTATATGAGCTACATCTGGACACAACATTTAAAGAAGACACATACATGTTTAGCAGAAGGCTTAAGAGTTATTGGTGCCGCTTATTTGACATATGAAATGTTCTATTAGGCATTATTTCTATCCGTTTTATAGTGTAATATCATGTGAACTTTCTCTCCACCTGTATGATTGGTTATATTATAAACACTCCCCTACAGAGATGTGGAGTGATGTTGGAGATCTTAAAATGATCATTAAACAATACTTATTTCTTGTTTTTGATCTTTACATTTCTGTCGAACTATATTAATATAGGTTGATCCATTGTTGGATAGTGTCAAATGGGATGACAAAGGTCTGGCGGTGGCAATAGCTCAAAATGTTGACACGGGGGCTGTCTTAATGCAAGGGTTTGCCAACAGGGAGGCCCTTTTAAAGACCATTTCCTCGCGAAAGGCAACATTCTACAGCAGGTCGAGATCAAGTTTGTGGACAAAGGGAGAGACCTCAATGAATTTTATCAATGTTCATGATATCTTCCTTGACTGTGATTGCGATTCTGTGAGTTTCATGCCATTTCCCCAAACCTAGAACCATTAAAACGGTATTGTCTGTTATTATCAAATAAACTAATAATCTGATTTGCCTGCCAGATAATTTATCTTGGGAAGCCTGACGGGCCAACTTGTCACACTGGAGCTGAGACTTGCTATTACACTTCAGTTGATGATTCCCTTAAAGATCCAGAGGTAATGCATTTCAAGTCCACTTTGGTCGGTTTACTACTGATTCTTACTGTCAGATTTGAACAATTATATCCTTCTGGAGAGTGCAAGTATGTGGAACTATACATATTCTAATTTCTTTATTTTTGTAGGTTGATGGCAATAGACTTGTGTTAACAACTTTATACTCGTTAGAATCAACAATATCCAAAAGAAAAGAAGAATTATCAGGAAACTCAGAAGGCAAACCATCCTGGACGAAGCGCTTATTGCTTGACGAAAAGTTACTATGCTCAAAGATAAGGTATGGTTTGCTTTATTAATGCGTTTTTCATGTGTGTTTATCGATGAAAAATGCTCCTGGTTATTGACAAGTAAATAACAGTTCTGTCAAATTTTGTTGTATTTGGACTTCTAACTTGGATAGTTTCATTTCTTTGTTTCTCTGCTTTGATGTACTTTGCTAAGCTAAAGAGTTGATGTATGTTGCATACACAAAGAATGATATGGAAATAGCTAAAAAGTTGGCTAAACATTTAGTACATGCCTATCTGGTAGGGAGGAGGCGGATGAGTTATGCCGAACGCTGGAGGAGAATGAGGATCCATCTAGAACAGCCTCAGAAATGGCAGACGTGCTCTACCATGCCATGGTTTTGCTGGCCCGGAAAGGAGTAAAAGTCGAGGATGTTCTTCAAGTCCTAAGACTGAGGTTCACACAATCTGGTATTGAAGAAAAGAGCAGCCGAAAATCATAGGGATGACCTTCGTCTCTACTTCATCTTCTTTTCAAGCCCACCCTTGCTTCCAAGCAGCGCAAGGTATCTAGAAAATCACTTCAGCAACGATTCTGGAGGTGGCGGCCCTTCTGTGTTTCCATCATCTGTTGCTTGAAAATTCTCATTCATGGGAGAATGATTATTATTGTGTAAAATGTAAATTTCTGACTTTTGTCTTTATCATGTTATTGAAAACTGTAGCCTCAGCAGTTGTTTCTGCAAACAGAAGTAGTTCTCTTCAGGTGAATTTGTTTATTGGTCTGATGATTGCAACAAATTGTGCCTGTGAGTGTGATGTGACCATACTGCCTGCAAATAAATACTGTGAATTGTTAGAACTAACATTCCTTTCAATTTCGGTTCAATATGTGTGTTTGTCCTGATTCGGGAGGACATGTTTTTTTTTTTTTGGGATTTATTGGATTTTATTATTATTATTATTATTATTTTGAAAAAATTAAGATCATAACCTCCAAACTACTATAAATTAATATAATCAAACAGAGAATCAACTACTCGCTGCTTTTTATTCAATTTAATAAATCAAAAACCTAATTTGACTTCATCAACTTAATTCTTTAATCAATTTCGAAAAAGTATATTAAATAAATAAAAAGGTAAAAGGTTTAGACTTCGTCAAGAGTACAACATGAAATGTATATATCTTTTTTCTTTTCCACAAAAACAAAAAAGAAAGAGACAAGAATATGATAAACTACGGCTTACTACTCAATAATACACGACTTTTTCAATATTACAAATCCTATTGTATTTACTATGGACTTAATATTCTAATATATCAAAAAAATCTTATTAGGAATATGTTTTATTTAAAAAGATATATATTATATCAACTATTTTATTTTTAAAAAATTGTATGTGTTTAATATAATGAAAGTGCAATTCATAAAAGAAAAATCAAATTATTCCTCAACGATTCAAGAAAAAAATTATTATGTCTTCTATTTGATTTAGGAATAATTATATTTACAACATCTAATATATAATTTATTTATACAAATTACTCATTTTTTTGCATAATTACAAAAAACCATCTATGATAGTAAAAAAATAGAGTAGTTTATACGACGATATTGACATTTTGTGGGATGTATGTGTAATTTTTTAAAAAATATAAAATATATGTGAATGATATTGACATTTTTAGTAGATGTATAAACAATTATTAAAAAATATTGTTAGTTTGTGTAAACAAGTTATAGGTTAGGAAGTCTATATATAATTATTTGTTTTATTTAACATAAAAATTTGTATATATTAATTCAGTACAAAGGTAATGAAAAATGTTATCATTTCTCAACTATTGGTCCGCTCCGACTATAAAACCACCCACCTCCCCCCACCCCAACCCACCAAAATTCGAACGTTAGAGAGGAACAAGATTTCCTCTCCAAACTCAAATCAAACCAACAAACAAACGTTAGAAGAGATGTCGTCTTGCACAGTTGCAATATCGAGCTCACCGGTCTTTTCCCCATCTTCCTCCTCATCTTCACTATGCTCCCCCAACTCCTCTTCTTCTCCCCGCCTTATTCGCCTCCACAAGCCAAGTGGCCTCATCAAGGCTCTAGCTGGCGGCGGAGACTCCTCCTCGGCGGTCTTGAAGAGGAAGAGGCCGCTGAGACTGGATATTCCGGTTGTTTTCTTGGAGGAGAAGGAGGCGAAGGATGTGGCGGAGGAGGTGCTGGAGGTGGAGGGAGATGGGTATTCTGTGTGTTGCAAAAAGGGAAGGAGGGATGTGATGGAGGATAGGTACTCTGCTCTTGTTGGGCTTCATGGTGATCCCAACCAGGTAATCTTTCTCTTATTCTTGTCTGTTTTTCTTTTTCTCGAATTTTCTTAAGGTTTTATTTCCAGTTGGTAGGATTGTAAATAAACCGAGTCCATCTGGACACAAATGTTGTTCAAATTTGGTTTCTGTCGCTGTCAAGTTTTTAAGTTATACATGAATTTGGGAGTTGAGCCGAGTAACTTCATAATTAATATATGCATATATTTGAATTTGGGCTGATTAAGTCCAGCTCAAATTAGAGCTTCTTCATATATATATATATATGTGTGTGTGTGTGTGTGTGTGTGTGTGTGTGTGTGTGTCTTTGAGACAATAACTACAGTGGGCTAGTAGGCTAGTAGTGGTAAACTAATGTTTAAGGAAACATGTGTTTCTCTTGTATATTTTGACAGAAACTCTGGAAGTTGGATCTTACAGCTGACCTTAGAGTTAATTAATGTTTTTTCATGAAAGAACTATGGAAGAGATGATATTGATACTCAGTGTCATATTGTAGGCATGCTTTGGTGTTTTCGATGGGCATGGAGGTTCAAAAGCTGCTGAGTTTGCAGCAGACAACTTAAACAAGAACATCATAGATGAAATCAAAAGAAGGGAAAACGATGCTGCTGCTGATGACGAAATACAGCAGGCTGTAAGGAGTGGTTACTTGACCACAGACTCCGAGTTTCTCAAGAGAGATCAACGAGGCGGGGCGTGCTGCGTGACAGCACTCATTATAAGAGGCAACCTAGTGGTATCCAATGCTGGCGACTGCCGGGCTGTCTCTAGCCGAGGAGGGGTGGCCGAGGCGCTCACTTCCGATCACCGCCCATCTCGGGAGGATGAGAGGGACAGGATCGAGACATTGGTGAGCAGCTACATCCTAGTATTATTACTACGTTGTTGTTGCATCTTCTGCTTGCTTGTTTTGCACAGTTTTTTCCGAAAGATAAGCAGATTCTGATGCTATATTCACGTGTAGGCAGGTTTTGTGGAATGCCGGAATGGTGTTTGGAGAGTACTGGGATCTTTGGCTGTGTCTAGAGGCATTGGAGATCAGTACCTTAAACAATGGGTTACCGCTGAACCAGAGACTAAAGTCCTCAGACTTGAACAAGAACATGAGTTTCTTCTGCTTGCTTCTGATGGATTATGGGATAAGGTAATTCAACTCTACTACAGAAAAATTCCTCGGGACTCTTTTACTAAGAAAAGTTCACACAAACAATAAAATCAAATGCTTTTGAGATTTTAGTCAAAAACGATTAGTAATTACAGATTCATTTGTATACACTTTCCACCCTTTTCGATATTTTTACTAAATGCTCCAACATTCTCTACCTAATTAATTGCTTTCAGTAGGGCAAAACAAGCATCTTTTGTTATCCTGAATGCACTTGTGATGCTTTGCAGGTAAGTAATCAGGAAGCAGTAGACATAGCCCGGCAGTTGTGCATAAACATTGATAAGCCTCAGCCGCTGTCCGCCTGTAGAAAGCTCGTTGATCTCTCAGTTTCCAGGGGCTCCAAAGATGATATCAGTGTGATGCTCATCCAACTGGGACGCTTCTGTTAACAGTTAGCTCTCATGGAGCACTAATCTAAAGCTGCAGCTGGAAGCTGGTGATATAGTCCAATTCTAATCTAATACTTCTCATCGAACAGTTGGTGACCCGATTTCAAGATTAGCTGATTCTTTTATTCTTCTGATCGAACAGTTTGGTGACCCCATTTCTAGACTAGATGATTCTTTTATTAACCGTTCTTTAAATAGTGCAAAATCGAACACTTTGACAATGTAGATTGTAGGCTTGTAGCTGATTCTTTCATTAAGACTTCAAGAAGCAATAATGAAGAGTCGCAATTTTACCTCAGCTGCTCAGCACCTGGGAGAAAGTAAAAGACCCCGTGATAGCGGAATCTGTTTGATTGTACATCTATGAACAGTGAGTCAGTCCTCACTTTGTCGAGAAATTGACCAGTTTATCTGTACAACAAAACAAATAACAAGATTCAGAGTGTAAAATTATTCAGCACGAGCATCGTTTAAGGGTTTGCTTGCACCAGACTTTAAACAATGTAAAATCCAAAAGACCTCTCAGAGTGGAGAGAAAAAGTCTCATAAAAACATATTCAAAGTAATCTAGCCTGCTTGTACCATGTAACATGGAGAAAATACAGCTCCGGAGTAGCAGCTCAACAACGAAAGAAAAAAGGAATGCAAAATCATATGTATTAACTGATGTTACTTGAAATATTACATGAGGAAGGGACAAGGATGAGTAAGGATGAGTACATTAACACATTTCAAAATACAAATATTGTTGTGACGTGATTAGCAACACCGCTTGAAAATATCTAAAGCACATTCTCAAGCATCAGCAGCTTTCTCCGCAGGTGCAGCCTCTTGGCTCCTATTTGATATAGATCGCTTTGCCTCATAATCTTTCACGGCGGCCTTAATTGCATCCTCAGCAAGCATGCTGCAGTGTAATTTCACTGGTGGAAGAGACAGATGTTTTGCGATTTCCCTGCATAGCCATTATCGTTCAGAGGGATAGGTACAGGAAATCATAAGAACTACAAACTAAAATTTTCTGCTAAACTGTAATCCTAATAAATTTGTTTCAGATTTCTTAGGAACAAGCAGAACACATGTAGATCCCTGAAGAATACCGATAGGATAAACCATTAAAACAGATATTCCCTTTAATGGATTCTGAAACTTGGGAAAACTTGCAATACTAGGATTATCCCCCTTATGTGGTCAAAGGGTTATTTCTACATAACGCGTTTCATGCGATGAAAATTTTGAGCAAGTCTTTATAGTGTCGATGACGTGTTTACATAAGTAAAATCTGAACAATAACATTTGTCTTCTATCCCTTAAGAAAGTTATAATAGCCATGTAGATTTTAGAAACAAAACCAACTTTTTAACTATCACAGTCCCAAAACCCACTTCCCAAATTGTAAACTCCGCAAAGAGAACACGGTTAACTGTATCTCTCTATTAATATCCAGAATCCCTACCCCCAACATGAAATTTGAAACACAAACTTAAAGGCAAACAGAACTATAGAGTGAAGCTTCTCATTACCAGAGGGGACAAATGAAGCAACAACACAATAATTAAAGGATACCTCAAATACAACAATAACTAAGTATTCATCAAAAGGAATCAGGAAGGAGTATGACTTACGTATTCTTAATTGACAGGACTTCCTCCATTTGTTTACCTTTCACCCATTCGGTTGCTGAAAGTGGAAAAAAACATTGTCTTAGCAAGACTAGTTTGACACAAAGTGAGAACAGCAATAAGAGAATAATATAAAAATCTGCAGTTGATGCACGAAAGACCATGCCTGTCTAACATGACTCAGAAGCAAGTTATGTTACACTACAACAAAATATGGATTCTTTGCAACTGTAAGTACATCTTTCAGAGGATCAGATACAGTTGAAAATGCAGTAAACTAATAGCAAACTATAGACACAGTGACACACGTACAATCAACTCATATGGCACCAGATGCCAGATGGAAAGAAAAGAAGAAAGAATTAGCTGAGGCAACAGTAGCCCCAAGAAACAGGCAAAGTTCCATTTTTATACCAAAAACCAGAGAAATCAAACTAATGACATCTTTCATTTATTTTTTCTCCCCTGGAAAGAAGCAAAATCCATGGACCAAGGCAAGACCACGTCCATGTCATGTGCATCTTTTAGCAATGCCGTTAACTAATAAACACATAATAATCAAAACCATCAACTACTCTGCATCCAGTTACTGCAAGGAAAAGCAATCAAAAAATGTTTTCCCCTTAATCATACCTAACACTCGAATTGAGATAAAATTACATAAACTCATAAAGCTTTTACAACCCATCACCACTACAACATTATTTTTCAAAAGACCATAACCTTAAGCTCAACAATTTCATCACAGCTAAATCAACCAAATAAGAATACAATCCCCTGAATCACCTCTCCACTTAATCACTCAAGTCTACGAAGCAAAAATTCATCAATGAGCTCACCAATATATCAGACTTGCAGCTCAATTTTCCTTACAAACTGTATACCACCAGAAGCAAACACAATCCCCCTCACCTAACCTCCAGATTTTAATTGACCAATCGGCAACACATGAACAAAAGTTTGAAACTCAGAAAAACCAAAACGCTTATATTAGAACAAGCACTCAACATACCAACAGAGGAAGAGGCGATCGCGGAACCACAGCCGAAAGTCTTAAAACAAGCATCAACAATTTTACCGCTCTCCTCATCAACCTTAATCTGCAATTTCATGACGTCACCACACGCCGGCGCCCCGACGAGTCCCGTCCCAACACTCGGGTCGTTCTTGTCGAATGACCCGACGTTCCTCGGGTTATTGTAGTGATCCACTACTCTCTCGTGGTACATCCGCCGGAGTCCAGCACCGCCGGCGGCCGCAGACGACCGCAGACGCCGTCCTACAGTCGAATTCGTCAGGTGCCTCAGCATTTTGAATTGATTCCGAGAATCCAATCGATAGTCTTCTGCCCCGTATGTTGGGAATCGGGGTCTATTTCAAGCTTATCGCGATGTGTGTGAGCCGGTGGCTGAGTTACGTGGCTGTAGGTTGATTGGGTGATTGGAGGAATGTGATTGGTTCATAGGATTGGGCTTCCAATGTTCCCATTTTCTATTGGGCCTGAAAATAGGGTCCATTTATCAGGTAAAATTGAAATGAATTTTTAATAATTAAAACTTTAGTATATCAAATATTATCATTGATCCAATTAATTTATTCAATTTCAATAACTTTAAATCTTTCCATTCAATATTTATTTATTTTTTTTCGATTTAATATTAGATGTGTCGATTTTTCTTTTTAATATAGGATTGAAAATTGGCCTTTTATTTAAAAAAAAGGTTGAATGAAACCAAATAATTAAAGATTTTGAACACCAAAATATTGTATCAAATATTAAACCAAGTAATGTATTTGATTTATGAAAATGGTAATCGTGAAAAGGGACGAAATAATCAGAACGACTACACTTCAATTCAACCAAGTAGAAAATGACGTTAATTTTTATGGACAATGATAGAAAAAAATAAATAATAAGTATCATTGTACCACAAAATAATACTGTAGTAAACGGCTATCGCCACAAGGACAGAAGCAACCAAAACGACCGCACTTCAAACTAACAAAATTGAAAACATTGTCTTTTCATGTGCACATGATAAAAATAAATAAATATATAAAATATTAAAAAAAATACTGTACCCAGTGTCTACCACCATAATGGGCGAAATAATCAAAATAACTGTACTTCAAAACATTATCGTTTAGTGCGCATGCACAAAAAAATATTAAAAATATTAAAAACGATATATTGAAACCCGTCTCAATGTTTGTAGTTAATAGTAATACAAAACAGTTAGATATTAAATATTAAAAATTAATCATACTAATTATTTATGTATATTTTAATTTTTAATGAGAAAATAACAAAATATAGCCTTAAAAGTAATTAATATATACAATTAAGTAATAAAATAAAAAGATGATATGCGGGGTTCTATACGATTTTGATAAGTCAACATGAAAAAGTAAAATCGAATCAAATACTAAATTCCCAAAAAAAAAAAAAAAAGATAAAAAATGAATATGAAATCATATTTTTTATTAGTTTAGGGAAGGGTGAACACCCAGCTTTATTTTCTAAATTAGATAATATTATAAATTTGGAATTTCAATTTGAAGTTTAGCCCAATAATAAATCCAATGGGCCAAGCTTTATTTACAGAATAAAAATTGTTTGGGCCCAAATAGAAGATGGGCCCAATCCGATCAAATTAGATTGAGACAGTGAGACGTCTCTTGCTCGCTTCTGCCGACCGCCGCCCGCTGCTGGATTACAATCTCCTCCGTGCGCCGTCTACGACGAGTGAGAACTGCTCTCTTCCGGCAGCCATCATCTCCGGTTCCAGAGGTGAAAAAATTATTAAGTATATTTGTGATACTTCGTCTGAATCTCTTCTCTTGTGAGACTGAGGTCCCCCCCCCCCCCCCCCCCCCC
>NW_011628063.1:240315-267512 GCF_000512975.1 Sesamum indicum | reverse complement strand
TTGGAAGCTGAGGCCCCCCCCCCCCCCAACCCTCCGCCCTCACAGCACATGGTATGTAATTGAAACATATTTCCCTGAGTTTTCCTTAATTTTCTCCCTATTAGTATTTGTTAGGCTTTTCTTGTATTGATTTGGATTTGCAGTTTGGTGCCTTTTCTCTGTTTCTGTGGTTTTGACGTGTAGTTAGTGTGAGTTGTTGTTCTTGTAGTCTTATAGGGTTTTGGAGTTGGCGATATCAATGTTATAATTTGCTGTGCTAGAATTATCTATCTTAGTTCTTGGCTGCTTTACAAATTCTGGAAGATGTATTGGAACTTGAATATGTTTTATTCCTGTAAAAGGATTGATTTCTCTAAGGAGAGACCTTCAGCATTTCATTTGAGTTCTTTGGTTTCTTTTGTTTCTGTACTCCTGAATTTATAGTAATTATATGCGTGGTGGCTAGGCATGGATGAAGAAGGGGCAGTCGAGAATTTGACCCGGAAAACGGAGAAGTGGAAGAAAGCAAAGGCTAAGAAAGTTGAAAAGAATGAAGAGAATAGAACCATGGGGATAGAGGATGCCCAGAGTATTAGTACGATGAAGGCAATTGAGGATGTTCAAATGTCTGAGAAGCAAGACGTTGCTGAATTGAAGGGGGATCATAAAAGGGACAAAAGGAAGAAGAACAAAAATAAAGAAACTACAGATGCTGAGGCAGAAATCAAGAAGAAGGGTGCAAGAGAAGGTGAATTCGCTGGTACTTATAGTGAGGATGGTAGTGGAGATGCAATGGGTAATGTTGAAAGGAAGACGAAGAAAAGAGAGAAGAAGAAGATTAAGGATGAGAGATTTGAGAGGGGTAATACTGTACATGTTGAGGGTAATGAGAGTGAAAAACTGCCTGAAGGAGAAAGTATTTCTAGAAAGAAGAGTCACAAAGAAGCTAAAAAAGAGAGGAAGAACCAGAAAGCATTAAGAAACCGTGGAGATGGTGATATTGAGAAGGAGGGAGGAAAATATGGGAAAGGAGAGGGAACAGGCAGTGAGCATTGCAAAGTTAATGATATGGATCTGGTTGAAAGGAAGAAAAGGAAAAGGGAGAAAGAAAAGAGTAAGTATGACAAGAAAAGTGAGGCTAAGCTGGATTCTGGAACTGGGGACGATTCAAGGAGGACGGTGGACAATGAAAATGACAGTGTAAAAGTGCTTGGAATATTCAATGAGGGGCACGTAGCGGATTCCTGTGTGAAGGCTGGCATGAAAGGGAAGAAGAAAAGGGCAGGGAAAGAATATGATGAAGGTAATTCATCTTCGCTGCAGCAGCAACACATGCCAGAAGATGTTGAGGGCAATACCCTGTCAAATAACTATGATGGAAGTGTCACAAAGGAACACGAAAGAAAGAAGAAGAGCAAAACTGCTGATCAACAATATTCTGCAGATAATGACAGCAATTGTCTTATGTGTACTGATGAGAGACAAAATAATGAAGTTGTAGATGCCAACAAAGGAAAGAAGAAAAAGATTGAATTAGTTGAAAATGGATCTGGTGCGATAGGAGGTAATGAGGTGGAACATGCCAACAAAGGAAAGAAGAAACAGACAAAATCAGCGGAAAATGGTCCTGATGACATAAGAGATAATGGATTAGAATCTGGCAACAAAAAAAAGAAGAAAAAGACCAAATTAGTAGAAAATGGTTCAAATGATCCTACACCTAACAAAAGTAATAAGAAAGTTAGATTTTCTGGCCAGGATGAGGTTTTCCCTGTACCTGGTGATTTGGATACCAATAGGGGGAATTATGAAGAAGACGATCTTGTCAGAGGCAAGCGGTTCACGCGTGAAGAGGATGAGATTGTTAAAGAGGCTGTTTTTAAGTACATAGCCGACCATGACTTGGGGGACGAAGGTCTAGACATGGTTTTGAACTGTAAGAAGCACCCTCAGTTGAAAGGCTGCTGGAAAGAAATAGGGTCCGCCATACCATACAGACCATATACTGCTATCTATTACCGTGCCCAAGTTTTATTTCGAAGGTCAGAGAGCCGGAAATGGACTCAAGAAGAGTATGATGAGATTCTGAAGTACCAGGAGGAGCACGGTAACCAGTGGAGGGCATTGGCAGATGAACTTGGGAAACATAGATGGCATGTGAAGGATACTTGGCGGAGAATAAAATTGACCAACAGAAAAAAAGGAAATTGGTCTCAGGGAGAGTATCAGGAATTATTTGATCTGGTAAATACTGACCTACAATCAAAAGTTTTTGAAGAGAAGAGATCCAAGCATGGGATGTTGCGGGACAATATCTGTTGGACAGCAATCAGTGATCAGTTGTCAACTCGACCTCAAGCAACTTGCTGTCTTAAGTGGTACAAACAGTTAACTTCACCTATGGTAGCTGAAGGTATATGGGCTGACACTGATGACTATCGCCTGATAAGTGCACTATATAGCTTAGACGCAACATGCATGGAAGATGTGGATTGGGACAATCTTGTTGACAATAGATCTGGAGAGATATGTAGGAAACGTTGGAACCAAATGGTTCTGCATATAGGTAAACATGGAAACAAGTCATTTGCTGAACAAGTCGAAGTATTGGCTCAACGGTATTGCCCACATCTTCTTGAGGCAAGAGAGGCCTGGGACAGCAAACCAAGAGTTCCTTGATGTAGCCATTGCAGCTATGGAGTCTGAAGCTTGATATCTCAACACAAAGCAAAATACTTGTGAAGGTTAGGCCTCTTCAGGACTTGGCAAGAGCAAATTCTATACTCTTTGAACACAAATACCTTGATGTTGTTATGTTTTTTACAGGTATCTCCTGTGTATGTTGTCTAAGATTGCGACTGTGCTTTGTACTAAATTTACCCTCACATCCTTTGAAGTATGGTTCTTATCTTTTCATACCACACCTTTTGTTGTCATTAAGGAACATAAATAACCAGGTACTTGAGATTGTCAGAACCTGGTCCATGTTGGTGAGAGTTGATGAATCATACTGAAACCTACATAGTTAAATTTATATATCCTGGTTTAACAGATTTTACATTTCTACTAAGAATTCAAATCTTGCCTGCATATGGTATTTCCACAACAGTGCCATGCTAATAGTATGTAGATTAACTATAATACCCTAAACTATATGTATTTTTTTCCACAAATATTATCTTTTATTAATAAGTTCTATTAATATTTTTTATTCGTACACATTTAATCTTTATTTATTTTATAGCTTTGATCAACTATTCATTTTATTTTCATTCTCTTCCGTTCAATTAAGTAAGTATAATAATTTAAATTATGCACACGCATTGACCGAGCCCTGGTACATTCGTTTATACTAAGAATTCAAGAGTGCTTGCATGTGGTATTTCCACTGATGCCATGCTAATAGTTAAAACTTGTACTAACTTGACATGATTTTCTTGTTTCATCTTTTTCACTTTTTGATATATTTGACACTCCATATGGCTCATGAGTAGCTACTTGAATGACAAAATTTAACAAATTTAATGAATTAATTCTAAATTTGCAATTAATATTTGCATTAATACCACTTTGAATAGTAATAAGTAATTGTGAAATTAATGTATCACAATAAAAAAGAGAGATGACCAAAGATAGTGCTACAGTTACGATATTTAATTACTACTAATTAGTATGTTTATACTTCTATTTGAATCACACAATTCAAATTAATCAATCAAATTAAATTGATAGTATCCTTTATTTAAATTATTCAAAAATGAAATATATATATATATATATATAGTTTTATTTCTATTTCACAGCTTACTTACCTGGACAAGTAATAGTAATACCATAAATCTTGCAACAACTGTTCTCAGATAATATCTTTGAGCAAAAAACAAAAAAGAATTCGAATATTATTTTTGAAAATAATATCCGATGTACAGATGCAGATCATAGGTTGGATAATTTAATCACAAACCATGGTTTATTTTACAAAAACTCGACGAAATTAATAATATTGGTTAAGAAAATAATATTTCTTGATATTTTTTATTGTAATATGATCTTTTTATGAGTGTGAAAATGAAATTTATGCATGCTTGATCATATTACATGTATCTCCTAATGAAAAGTGTTTATAAGATTTAAAAATTTACATTATCTGTATAATATATTACTCGAATTTAACTTTGTTGACTAGCAATCTGAATAAATGTTATTTAGGTAACATATTTAATTACTTATTTAAATCAATTCTTTAATTTTCATACTCCAAAAATCAAATTAAGAGGCTAATAGCCCTATACAGTTCAAGCAATAAAATCACAGCAATATGCCTAAAATTTGTTCCTATGTAGCTCAATTCTGGTATAGGTTTTCAATTGTTACCATACTTTGTACTCTGTACTTGGATTATCAATATTAATTTATTCAATTTTGGTAAGTTAGTGTTTTTTTTTCTCGATTTGTTGATTAATTAAAATTAATATCAATAACTTTTAGGATCGAAAAACAACATCTGTTGATTTTGTAAAAAAATTATCTGAAGTCGATGTGTACATTATGTAAATATGAATTTGAGGTGTGTATACGAGCACGTCCAGATAAGCCCTAAAAGTTTACTGACAATTAGAGTCGCTTGCAATATCAACCGTTAGATCTACCCAAGGATCGACGGCCCGTGACAATTTTCAACACATTGAATGCCTTTTACATCCTCAATAAATACAAAATTTAACTGAAATGTGAAGAGCCTCCAACAAAGATTTGCATCACTGCAAATTCTTACATCCTTCAACATTATTTCCTTCTTTCTTGTGCTCCCAAGCTCCTCCCATGGAGTCGGACACGAACCCCGGAAATGACCAAAATACCCTTCATCCTTCCAGCATCAACTTGAAACTAGAAACACTAGATGATGACTTCTACATAGACAATCTCTTATCCTCAAAAGGTTACAACCTTCAAGATTTCCAAAACCATGTCCATTTTCCCATGACAGCTTCGTCGTTCATTCCAGACATTGGTGTACAAACCAACGGCTATGATCCCTTTGATCCCTTTTTCCATGGCTGTACTACGGATTTTGGTGTATATGATTTCAAGCCGTATGATGAGAACTACAGCATTGGTGCAGCCATGCATGATCTTCAAGGTGGTGGATTCTTGAACTTTTCAGACAGGAATGAGTCGTTGATGGAAATGGAGAGGGCCTTGAAGTACAATGATGCAAGGCCTTTAAGGTTTACTGTTCCTGATGAGGGCTCCTGTGTGACTGCTGACAACATAGGCGGTCACAAAGAAGATGGCAAGAAAAGAAGCAAAAACAGTAACAACAGTGTGACTGCATCTGCAACGGCGAAAAAGGGTGGTAAGGGCCGGAAGAACCCCAAAGCAGCTAAAGGGCAGTGGACTGCTGAAGAAGACAGGTAAGGAAATGAAACAAAACAAAAGAACATGGGATTAAATTTATTCGAATATTTTAATTTTTCAATCATTTGTTGTTGGTTTAAAGTCTGAGTGATTTATGTTGTGACGTGCAGAGTCTTAGTCCTTCTGGTGGAGAAATACGGTGAGAGAAAATGGTCTAACATCGCTCAAATGATGAAGGGGAGGATCGGCAAGCAGTGCAGGGAGAGATGGCACAACCATCTTAGGCCTAACATCAAAGTTTGGCTCTGAATTCTCTTAATTTCTCGTGCTATTATGTTTTTGCTGATTCAAGAACTGCATTCATTCTAATATTTCAAGAAAAATTAAAGAGGATTCAAATATCAAGCACTAGATTCTGTCACTTAGATATGATATTACACGAATAGGGAAAAATTGACACGCCAGTTCCATGTTGGACAACAACGTTTTTTTTACTATAGAGACGTTCTCTTTCGAACCTTTTCTTGAATACGGACAAACGCATCAACCAACTTTTACCGCAAGTCGCGCATGATTTTTAGCATCCTTTAACAGGCTGAAATTTCTATGGCTTAGCTTTTATTCTCTCACGTACATAACGTTTTTTTCAAGATTGTGTGTATGTATGCAAAGTATCCGGTTAATGAATACGTTTTTCTCTTTTTGCTTTGAATTGGTTTGTTCAGAAGGAGATGTGGACGGAGGAGGAAGACAGGATTTTGATCGACGTTCATGCAAAAGTGGGAAACAAATGGGCAGAAATCGCGAAAAGCCTGCCTGGAAGGACTGAGAACTCAATCAAGAACCACTGGAATGCGACCAAGAGGCGACAGTTCGCCAGGCGGAAATGCAGAACCAAGTGGCCTAAGCCGAGCTCTGTCCTCCAGAACTACATCAAGAGCCTTAACTTGGAGAAAACGAGCAATAGTCGGTCCAAAAATGTGGAGCCAACTCCGGCTGCTGATGCAGTGACTGCGCCACAGCATGCAGAAATCGAGGTTTTCCCAGATGACAATATGGCGCAAGAATTTGAGTTTGATGATCAGGTTCCTGAGTTCACATTTGATGATGATGATGATGATCATTTTGATGTGGGTTTGCTGCCTGATATGCCTCCATTGATGCAGTGTGAAGTGAGGAGAGAGGTTGATTTCTTTGGTGGGATGGTCTGAGCATTTGAAAAAGCAAAATCTTGGAAGAAATAATAATGTACTAGTTTGGTCTTTGATGGTGTTTTAGGATGTCTGAGAATGAAATCTAAAGTGAGTGGCGAGGAGAGTGAGATCGTTTAAGGAGTTGATGTTTGTTGATGTGTTTGTCTTCTTATTTTGCAAACTTGTTATGATGAAGTTCTTGGAACAATATTACAAACTATCATGGGTTAATAATATACCATCCTCCCCTATTATTATAGATTTATTTTAATTTTAAAATTACAAAAATATCACATTTCGGTGGATGGTCGTGGTTTGAATTATATATTTTATTATGTAATAAAAATATGTGACATCATCAATGAGCAAATTGCAATCGCATGTGCATTTAGAAAATAATTCTTTATCTTTTTCAAATAAGCAGAAAACACACTCTTACGGAGACCGTGTAATGCATGTGCATTTTTTGCAATTTTTGTATAATTTTTAAGAATAAAATTTTGTTTAAATTCATACAATTGATTCGAATTAACTAAAATTTAAACCATTGATATGTTGATCAAATTTTGACCTCAAATTCAAATACGAATCCATGGTTTTAAAATAAAGATATAAATATTATTTTATAATTAAAAAAAAAAAAGCACGTGAAACATATAAAATCACATTTGGGTGGGGGGTTGTTTTGGCTTCATTTTGAAAAAATAGGAAGATCAATTGCTATTTTTTCTTTATATCAGTAGATTACTCAATTGCGCCATCACAAGGGGTAAATTGCATTTAATCCAATCATAGACATTATATGAACTTCACAAAATTCTCAGAAACGATGTTATTAAAGGGGTATTTGCAATAGCTTCTACTTTTCCGAAAAAAATAAGTTGTAAAGAAAGTTATAAGTTAAATAATGGTAAAAGTTTGAAGCATTTGGAAACAAAAATAAAAAGTAAAAAAAAAATCAAAATTTTGGGTATTTGAGAAAACAACTTAATATTTATAATTTTACCAATAAGATGAAGAATTTACTTTGTATTAACCCACTCAAATTCTAAATTTCGATTTTCAATTTCAAATCATATTGCATCTTCTATTATATTCAATATATACACGCCATGTTTATAAAAATAATATTATATATTTTATTTAAAAAAAGTATTCACACAGTATATATATATATTAAATGAAGTATAACATGCAATAAAATTTGGAATAGAAAATCTATTCGAGTCGGAGGTGGTCGATATATCAATTGATGCAAATATGTCAATTTACATAATTCAACAGAAATTAAGCATTAATATTTTTTGGAATGTATGTAGTGTTTTAGAAAGCCATATGAATATGCTTGTTTTGAGAAGTTCTGAATATGTTTGATTTTGTATTAGTATAATATAATATGAATAAAAATAATATACAACACCCCAAATGTTTTACAGAAATTGAAACATTCTTAATTATTTTTTCTTGTCTCCCAAACAACTAGAAAAGAAAAATTAGGTAAAATAATAAACTTTTTCTTGAAACCTAAGTTTATCTTTTTGTCCAAACTTTTAAAATTTTAGATGAAATTATAAATTGACAAAATTAACTGAAGATTAGTGATATCAGAGAATCATATTAAATGAATAATTATTTTAAAATTTATGAAAGAAAAAGTTGTTTTGAAACTAAAACCTTTCTTAATATGCATAGGCATAAGCACAATCACTATAGAAGACAACATCATGAGATCATCAACCTTGCAACTACAAATTTATGGGTATCCATGAAAGAATGTTTGAGAGGACAAGTAATAACCAAGACAGGCAACAATCCCAGAAAAATCCCATGTTCTGAGCTAACATACAACAAGAAGTTTTAACAACAATGGTTTTTTTCTAGTCTAACAACATAAGATCATCAACAAAATTTTGTTCTAAACATTAAGAACTTCAAGCCGTCTTTGGCTTTGGCTTAATCCGCTTGACTCTGGAGTACAAGAACACTCCAGCAAGGGCTATTCCAGTACCTGGATCAAAGAAACATACGAGTCGAGAACTGAGATGGGATTTAAGACTCTAAGCAAACTATTCACATTCATAGAAGGAAAGGTGAATCTGGTGTACCTAGAGAGTTGATAGGTGAAACGGGTGTGCGGAAGAAGAGGACAGAGGTGACAATCACGACCACCCTCTTAACACAGTTGCCGACGGAATGGGTTACAGGAGATACGCGCTGCAATATCATGTAAGAGACCTGCATAAAACAACTGTTATCAGGATTTCCATTGCGATGAGAAGCATTATTTCGTGGTTATTCACGTTTAAATTTGCATGATAAATCAAGAATACTGGAAACATCAAGTTAGCTAGAGAGTCTTTTCAAGTGCAACCTCTAAATGTTTTATTCCAGTTGGATCAGAGAACAATTTCATGTTATTTTGACTGTACGAAAAGATAGATGACTCATCATAGCATGCAAGTTAATGAACTCGAACTAAATCAAGTTCTGCTATTCCTCTCCCATTAGCAAAAACATGCAATGCATATATAGAGGATTACAATAATTATAAATTGTTGTCTAATCAATCAGCAAGCAAAAAATAAATGCATAAATAATCATTAAGCAATGAAAGAATTTGGCATCAGAATTTGGTCTAAAGCCTAAACCTAGTCCTCCTCTGCACAATAACAAACCTCTAAAAGAAACCAAAATTTTAGTCTTCACAGAAGTTCAAATATCTTCAGAGACTTCCCGATTTTGTCAAATTGAACAGCATTTGAAAAGTCGAATTACGGTCATAGTTGCTTCAATCTAAAACTTCGGTTTTTAGAAATTCCTTCATAATGTTAGTGAAAAAAAATTCTCAGTAATGCAAAGAAAGTTACCTTGAATCTTGAAACTCTGGATGCACATGTAGTGTATCAGATGTACACCAGATAAATAATGGTTTGCACTTTGTTACGAGTATTTAGCTTATATACTATGATGAAGGCTTGGTATTGCTAAATGGATGCTGCTATCCACTAGAAATTATGCTATGATTAATACAACAAAAAGAAATCCTCTGACAGGTACCTGCTGATATGCATGAAAGCAGAGAGCTGCTAGGAGAGACCTAGTGTAAAGCTGCTTGACATTCAACCCCTGCCAACAGAAAAGATGTAAAGAATTCAGCCACAGAAAAGATCTCTTTCATTAAAGGTGAGTAGCAAATAAGTTATGATTCTTTCTCAAAATTTACTTACAGCAGCCTGAAGGTGTGAAGGTGTAAACTTGACGCCTTCCACGAAAATGGCAACAGGCGCCATCAAGAAGAAGGACATAATAGTAATTATTGAGAAAAGAGTAATGTTGTCCAGGGATTCCTGCACGAAGAGAAACATAAGCGGAGCACCATTTCTCTAAATTCCATTATAAAAATAGCTGGTCTCTTCCTCTTTTCTTTCCTGAGTGCTACAAACAGATTTTGCAATAATCTACTCCAGTAAAGCGATTGAAACCAAGAAAAAATTGAAAAACCCTAAGAGATTGCCCGGAAATATTTCTTGTAAAGTATAATATTCTCCTGGACTCAGATACATAAAAGCCAGTCCAAAATATACCTCCTTCTTAACCATAAACTTTTTGCTAAGCACATTGCGAGATTGATTTGTTAGATTTGATGCCATAGCACTCCAAAACCCAGCCCTTCAGAAAATGAAAATAATATAAGCTCCACGTGAAAATATAGAATGAACGCTTATTATCAAATAATTTAAGATAATGGCAAACAGTAATTGCCTGCCAGCAATGCATGTTGGTTTTTTACCAATTAAAGGAGGCCTCAGTCATTGATGCCAAAGCTACTCCACCAACAATTGGTAAAAGAGAGGAAACTACCCATGGCGTGGGAAACTGGCAAAAGAAGGGGTCAAAAGGAAAAATAAGATAACAACAATAGCATAAATCAACCAACATAATATAATCGAAGCAAAGTAGCCAACCAAACTTAACGTCATTCTTTCCCACGAATAGAAAAATAACATTCACAAGATGATAGGTCCATTTCAAAACTTTCACAGGACAAATCAGGACAGAAGGATAATAAATATCATATCACCCAAATTGTACTGGAAATTAAATAACAAAGTTTCAACAGCATAACAGGACCAATGTCAATTTTTTTAGAGATCTATAGTTTTAACAATTAAGAAATTATATTCTTGCGCCTGCTTCAACAGATGAGTTTTCCCATGTGATTGAGGCTCCATATAGCCATCCTGTCATTTAGCTTATTAAACAATATAGAAAAGACTTTAGGGCAAATGGATAGTTCACCTCCCCTAGAAACATAGCAGAGAGAACAACTGAGAAGAAAGGCTCCATAGCTTTAATTGTGTGGGTGAATGAAACAGCAACTTTCCCGAGACTCATATTGGTGAACAGGTTGCCTAAGGTATGCACCAATGCCAGTGGAAGAATTGCGGCAAGCTGCCAATATTGGACAAACGGTTCGTAATTCATCTTCATGATTATTAAACTAAATGTGAAAACAATAAAAAAGTGTTCCAGGATGGTCTTGCATACCTGGCCACCGCTGATTTTAGGCCGCTTGTAGAGATTGAAGGTCCACATGAAAACAACAAGCACAGTTCCAACAGCAAATTGAACAAGGGTGACCGTCATTGGGTAGTGAAAAGCTTTGAGAACCTATTACAAACAAGCATCATCATAACACATCAATATTCAAGGAATGTCACACTTAACTCATTGTTGGCATGGAATTGTCAATTTGAATTTGAAATCATATCCGACTCCAACGTATATTCAGTTTTACCAAATACTCCTTTTATCCCAAAAGTTTTAGTTCCTTTCCCTTTTCTGGACATCCCAAAATATCATTTCATCTCCTAAAATGGAAACTATTCCGCCCAAAACCATCTTCTTGCACAAAGTTATAATGTGGCACCAAACAGATACTGGAGCAACTTCTTATCAACATAAAGCAGGATGCTAAAACCTCCGAAAAGGCCATTTTGCTTTTACAAACTCCAGTTGTTTATAAATTAGAGTAGTAATAATACAATTCTTCACATCACAGAAAGAACTTCACAACATTCCAAACTCTGAAACTGTGAAAGCCGCAAGAACTAGTACCATTGGAAAGAAAAACAACAACAGATCGCAGATATGAGGTAAAGTTCTTGTCCCAGTTCTCCAAATATTTACGTAATCGAAGATTCAAGCGAAAACAGACTACCAATCACTACAGAAATGACACATATTTACACTGGCTGAAATAAGCAACAAACAACCATAACTATATCGTTCATATTTACAAAAGCAACAGCTCAAAGAAAAAACAGTTCACAAAAAAAAACCATGGAAAGAAAAAACAAGATAACTACCTGCTTGTTGTAGATATTAAAGTAGATATTGAAAAGGTACCAAAGCCCGAACAGCGTCCCAAGCACCAACGTATCAGCGAAGCTCTTCGATCCCGGTGTCTCCGCCGCGCCAGCACTCTCCGCTGTAGCCCTGACGACAACTCCATCAGATTCAGGCTCCGGGACCGCAGGATTCGGGCCGGAAATCCACCCACTCTGCTTCAGCGAGCAGGTAATCGGGCTCACTCTCCGGGTCGACGCAAACAAAGCAGGCCCATTGCTGAAACGATGCTGAGCCGGGGGCGAGACAGGGAGGGGGTTGAACCCACGAGCGGAGAGCTTGCGAGGACTAGTAGAAAGAGAGAGAGAAGGCGAGAATGCAATCGCCGAGCTCTGCATCTTGTTCTCAGATCAAGAAGAGAAGCTAGAGAGAGAAGAATGTATGTAAAAGCTGTACGTATATATTGTGGTGGGGGGGGTGTGGGGTGAGGAACGTTGGAGGCTCCGCCAAGAAGCAAGGAGAGCAGAAATGTGAAGGACTGTGAAGAGTTGGTGGCGGAGGGTATTAGAGTCACAAATTTGTATGTATATGTGGGGATATTCTCGGAATTTTGTAGGTTGTTAAGGGTGTTTTCTTTCTGTCTCAAATCATTATGTTTGCTTTTTAAGTCAAATTAATACATGCACTCCTAAATTTATTATAATTATAAATATATTTTTATTATTTAAAAAATTATAAATATTCTTACAAAATTAAAAACAATCCAATAAATAATTATCTATAATGAGTTATTGTGAAAAATATTTGTTAGAATCGTTGTTAATTTTACAGAGGTATTTATAATTATAATAAATCTTAAAAGTATTGTTCTGATTTATCCTTACTTTAATTTTAAATACTTTTTTATTTTGAAAAATATAGAAAATGAATAAATATAAATGTATTGTTCTGTTGATGTTTTTAATAGATTTGATTTTGTATTTTGTAATTAATATAAAATAAACAAAGCTAAGTTAAAACTCAATGAACAATGTATTTTCTAAAACATTTTAAAAGCTTAAATGAATAAATATAAATGTATTGTTCTGTTGATGTTTTTAATAGATTTGATTTTGTATTTTGTAATTAATATAAAATAAACAAAGCTAAGTTAAAACTCAATGAACAATGTATTTTCTAAAACATTCTAAATGCTTTTAGCTATTTTTGAATAGGGAGAAAATGAAGACAAACATAGAATAATTTTTAAAATTCATAGTATCAAAATTAAATTAGTTGTGCACAGAACGTAATATATGATCGTAATTTTTTTAAAAATATAAATAATTATATAACAAGTATAATAGTATATATAATATAATTGATTTGGTATTGTCGAATCTAATTCTAATAAAAGAAAAAAAATGTGTTTTGAGTTCTCATTTCCTATTGATTCATGCTGTAGAATTCGTATTGTGTGTGACACGAATTGATTTATACCATTTTTATCTTTTTAAATCTAATATAGAAGACGTGTTTGCGCGAGCTTATTTGAAACATTATTCTCTTCATATTGAAAATAAATTAAGAAAAAATATATTTTTTATTTACAATTTATGTCTTTGAACTGGTTATATATTAAATTGATTTAAACCAAATACTATAAGCAATATTTTATAGACTTTGCAACTTATTAATAAAATTATAAATATTAAATTGTTTTTTCAAATATCAATTAAATAAAATCAAGAACTGAATTAAAATTTTAAATAATGCATAATTTGAGTATGAGGGGGGTGGGGGGTTGGTGGAAGTGAGAAAGAGAAGTGGATGTGAAAGTTAGGTGAAATGCAAAAAGTAACATACAAAACCAAATTGAAAACCACTCAAGAACCCTTTGCTTAATTGGGAGGATGAGGCATTATAAATATGAATATTTTTTTTATAGATGATATAATAACGGTATTGAACGATGATGTAATGAATCACAAATTTGGTTTCAGCATTCTGCATCAATAGCTGGTAAAATATTAGACAAGAATCATAACCTGTTGAACAGGAATAAGAAATAATTACTTTTAACACCCCTACCCCTTAACTATGATTCATATTATTTGAACAATTACATTAATGTCCTACATCAATAATGCATCCAGGAAATGAAATCATTTCTATAATTTGAACATAACTCAAAGGATGTAAATATAATTATCCTCAAGAATAGTTGCACAATGTTAATACTTATTTAATACATTTTCGATTTCGCGGTGCTGATATTTTCTGTAATTTTTATACTTAAAATGCACAGAAGAAATCAATGACCTTCTGATATTTTCACCATCACATGTATACAGGAACGCTAGCAGACTTCCTCACCTGGCAGACGGGGCATACGTTGACGAATCCTTCACAATCGGCACACAGGCACAAGTGTCTGCAAGGCAACAATAGAATCGAGACTCGTTTACCATTGCAAGCTCGGCATCGTAGCCGATGGTCCTGGAGTTGTTGATTTTCGGGGTGATTTGTGCAAGAAACAGCATCTTCTACCTCACTGTCACCGGTTCCTTCACGATCTTGGGCCGTCCCCTGTGCCATGAGCTGCTGAATATTGCTTTTGAGGATATTGGCCACTGATTCATTGTGCTTTGCTCTGTATTGCCACGACTGAGCTTCCATTGACGCTTGCTTTATTCTGTCCTCTAACTCCTTGTTCTTGCAGCTTATATTCTCTATTTCGAGCTCCTTCTCGTGCAGCTTTGTGCTGACTCGTTTTTCCAGAGCATGCAACAAAGAAATTGTATGCCGTTTGTTTAACTCGCTTACACTCTTCCAGATGTTATCTTCCTACTCATATAGGTGGAGATAGTGATTGAGAACAGAGACGGTGCCAACATAAAACGAATAGAATACACTATTGAATCTTCGGATCTTGAGATGAACATCATTTGATAGTCACAATTCAAGTAAGATAATTTACTGACAACCCTGAGATATATTTAATAAAGAGACCCTCAAATTTGGAAATATTACACATGCCCCCCCTGCAGACATGTTTTACTTTAAACATTCCGAGTTGCTTATCTTATATCTAGAGGGAATCTGTAATGTAAACATGATCTAAGAGATGGGGAATAATTTTGCAAATCTGAAGGATACTTCTATAATATGCCTAACCCAGGAGATGACAGTGAAAATATCACTAGTAACTATCTCAACGGTAATAGTAGGATGCATTATTCATTGAACATTACTACCATACCTGAAGTGTAATATATTGGCCAAATTCTTCCATCTGTCGATCTATCTCCAATTTTACAGCATTACCAAGTGAAAGAACACCAGGAAGGGTGTTCGTCATGTTCTCACAGGTCGAAGTAATGGAGGAACTACGCTCTTCTTTCTCACAAGAAAGTCTGAGCCCAGTTGATACAGGATTAGGATTTAAAAAGTTTCCAATATGGCCAGCATCGTCTCGATGAACGTTGCAATCCAATGACATGCCAAGCTTCTGCTTTCTATATACAGGTTCCTCTTCCCTTACTCTTTTGGTGGGCCGATTGTCAGTGGGTGTATGCTCGTTTCCCATACCGTTTAGGATGCTAATGCCACCACCGCACTGAATTGGAACTGCATAAGATTCTAGAACATTGAAAGAAAACTATAAGGAATGAAAGGACAAGAATGAGAGAATATGGAAGTAAAACATATGAAATTGTAACATAAATAATTGTCGTCGGATCTCATGTATTATTAATTGAAACAAATAGAAATATGGAACCAGTAATTCAATTTCATTGTCGCCTAACATCCAAGTTCTTTTCTCCAGTTTCTTTTTCCTATACTCTATTGCCATATATTTTTGGAAGTAAGATATTAACAGTCTACAATAATCAAAAGGAGAAACAGAAAAGGGCAAAGAAGGAGATAAGCATTACATGAAAAGTTCAAAAGTGGGAGACTATTTTCAAGTTTTACTTCCTTCTTAATGTCTCAACTCTCATCAAACATTACGTTTAAGAATCAGATACTCCCGAGGGCTACATGTAAGTTGAGGTAGATAATGAAATTCTTCAAGCATTCTCATACTCCCAACAGATAGTAAATTCTTCAAGCATCCTCAATTGCAGCATGAAACCAGTTGTTAAACAAACTAACAAATTGGCAAATTACGGCAAATAAATTGAACTCAAGTTGAATTCTCTGCTTTGAGCTTGAGATGAGGCCTAGCTCATATTCAATTGGTCAGTAACGAGCTTGAGCTAGTAAATTTTAAGAGGCTCGAATCTTTTACACCCATAGTGAAATTAATTTACAATAAGAAGAGTATAGGTTTCATGTTTTCTGGTGGTTTATTTTGCAAAACTCAGAGAAAAAGGACAAGGTCGCTCAAGATGTTTTTGATCAAGTCAAGATTACAAGAAGAATTTGATTTCTAACAGAAATTGCAAATAGTTAACTTAAACCCATTTGCCACACAGGCACAACTGGCTTTAATTTGTGGTAACAGAGACATTTTGATCATATTACCACTAACAAGTATACAAACTAGTGAGTTATCAGCTTTTTCTGGTAACCACAATGATGGGAAAGGCAGCGATCAAACATTCTTTTAGAGTTACAAGGTATTGATGAGAGGAAGAGCGCATTTACTGATAAAAAATCATGTATTTGTGCTTTCAAATAATCACAGACTATTTACGATGTGAGCATTCAAGCAATAATATCAAGAACAGCTGCATCAATAGCATTTAGAGATTTAGCATCACGATCTTATGGTTCTAACATAGCTTTAAACGTCCTCACCATTTCCAAATAAGTGGAACTGAGGCAACGTATTGGTATCAGCATGGACACGATTTTCCTCGACAAACCCAGGGAATATCATGTTTTCATTACCTCCTCCTGCTCGTCCCCCTAACATCTTCCTGAAAATCATAGCCTAATCCATCAAATTCAGACGCATTTAAGCAATAAAACATAAATCTTGATGGTGAAAAATGAGATTTTCAGCATGCGAAAAGCTGAAATAGTACTTAGAAAACAATCTCCACGATCTCTCTATGACAGGTAATCTTATTTAACTGGTATAAGAATAAGTACTACAATCACATGAGAAATACAATCCAAGTGCCAATCCCAGCAATATCCAAAAATGCAATCTTACTTATAAGCTTATTCAGATCAAGAGATACGATCAAAGTAATAATCCCAGCAGGGTCCTGATTTGACTTGGATTTTTCTCCTTGGAACTTTTACAATCATCAAGAAATCAACATAACCCTCTATGTTTTTAAACAAATTTCAAGAACCCAATAGAACACCCCACAAAAAGAAACAGATCAACATCCTCAAAAATCAACTCCAACATCCTAACCAGAAATGAACTGATTACATATGAGAAGGCCCATGATTTCACACAAATCATATGACTCAAGAAAAACCGGTAAATAAATAACACACGACAATCACCTCAAATTCAGATAACCCACAAAGAATCTCGACTACTACACCTAAAAAAAATTCAGCCCTTGTTTCAACAGAAAAGGGCGAAATTGATGGTGCCAACCACAATAATAACAACAGTAATGAAAGGGGATGGTGTCAGTAGGAGGGTCGGAGTTGTGATTGTCGTTTCGAATAGGGAAAAGAAGGATTCCATTCGTTGGTATTGGTGTTGTTGATGTGAGAAGGAATGGAGGGAGAGTGAGAAGATGACTTCTCGTCGTTGTTGAAGAAATCATCATATTCTCCAATCTTTTTTTTTGGTTTCTCTCTCTCTCTCTCTCTAAGTCTCTCTTTCTTTCTTTCTCTCACTCATTCACTCGCTCTCTGTTGGTCGGTCTGTCTGTCTGTCTGTCAGCTTTCTTCTCGTTTTCACCAAACTGGTAAATCTTGCTTTCTCATTTTTCCTTTTCTAGATTTTGCTTTAGTTGGATTCTCTTGATTTTTTCAGAAAATTTACATTAACATGACATTTTATATTTTAAATTATATTATCAATAAAAATAAAATATATAAATTAATAATAAATTTACCAAAAAAAAAAGAGAAATTTAATGTAGAAAAAATAATGAGAATATTTTTATTTTGTGAAATATTAATTTTATAGAATTTATATATAAGATGTTTGAAAAAAGTTCGATGACTTAACTTTTTGAAATAGTTTATAAGATCGAAAGTATCTTATTTTTTTATCTTATAAACTCTTTAAAAAAAATGTCAAATGATTTTTTGGAGCTTATAGGCTCTTAAACATTTAATAAAATATTATAGGAGATTATAGGCTCTTAAACACTTAATTATTTAATATGTTTATTTATGTTTTTATTTTCAGTTTTCAATTTTGTACAAATTTTCGGGTGAAATGATATTATGTTTGTATTAATTAATAAGATTGCATTTTATATTGGATTATTGTGTCAAATCAATACATTTTCAACAAGAATATGTATAAACAAACATATTTTCAATTTAATTATTATTTCAAAAATTATAAATTGAAAAATAACAATATAACCAAAACAGGCTTCAGCCCTACCAATTTTTACAATTCATTACTTGATTTAATCGTATTTTTAGTCCCATAATTATGACCTGGTAACATAATTGCATTGAGGTTAACAGTGCTAGTGGATGTTTGTGCCCAAACCATCTTATTTGTAATATTTCTTTTTCAATATAATCAATCTTTCCATATTACATCATATTTACACATATTTTATATATACCCACTATCTCTTTAACTTATTATATTATTGTTCATTAATTCATATTAAAATAGTGGATGATTTCTACGTTTATAAAAGGGGATCATTTTTCTTGTTGACACACATATACAAAATATTTTACATGCAATTATCCTAGTTATATTAAGTGTAGGATGGTGTCTTTGCTGGCAGGTTTTTGGACTCCACAACTTGTTCAAAGTGAATTAGAATCGTACAACATTATCGGACTGTTGTATCCCAAAGATAATTCAAATATATTTAATATATTATTTTGTTTGTCGACATCGTTCCCACTCAAAGAACTAATCACAACAAATATGATATATTTATATTTATCATATTATTAATTTTATTATTAAAATATACATTATGTATATAATAAGTATAATACATTTTTTGTATAACTGATCACGTTATATTCTAGTTGGGGAGAAAAATTTGATGGATGGATGACTACACCTATGGTAGGGAGATGGAGAGCAGTCAATATCCAATTTTCATTTTTATTTTTTTCCTTTTGTAATAAAAACTGTCATTTTTTAACTTTGCTTTTCTTTAAATACTTTTAAACTAAAATATTTATATTGTCGTCAATCAATTAATAGACCAATTTCGATAGTAAAATTAATGAAATTTACCGGCATTATAAAAAAGCTGAATAAATATATTTATTGAAAAAAATAAATTTAAAAAACATTAAATTTAACTTCTCAGACTACCATAAATCTATGTATATTTACATCAATTTATTTAAAAAAAAATGTAATCATCCTAAAGTTTTATTATTGCACATGATCTACATGTGAGGCGGACTGTTTAGTAGTAAAAACGGCTGGGCGGCACCACGTGGGCCACAGATGACTTTGTTTCGGCAGGTCACACGATTAATGGGGAAAGCGATGGACCGGAGTGGGCCGCCTCCATACCTTCTTTTCGTATTGAAAAGAGTTACCAATATTATTTTAGATAAATTGCATAATACCCCATTGTGTTTTAAGAAATTAGTGCAATACCCCATGTGTTATGTTTATAGGCAAAAAATTATCTTTATATTAGAAATTAATGGAGGGTGCATTTTACACGTCTAAAATGATAATGAATTTTATTTTTAACATTTTTTGACATTATTTATATTTTCAAATGTCTACTTTACCCCTTTATTTGATATATAAGGAAAAAAAAGCACTATTTTAGTTTAAATATATTTTAATAAGTTATATATTATTGATTAATTTTATTTATTGTTTAGTTTTATGATATTTAATGAATTGTATTTATTTGTAAAGTATATTAACTAAACATTGAAATATCTAATATATATATATAATTTTTAATTTAAGTTTTAAATTAACAAATCACAATACAAAATTTAATATGCTAAAATTAACTTTTCAGGTTCAAATATTTATATAAATATAAATAAAAATCTATTGTAACAAATATATTAATAACAAAATTAAATTATTATTTAATTTAAATATGTTTTAATAAATTATATTTAGTTATAGAATATATCAAGTAAGTATCAATCACTAAAAAAGTATATAAACCGTTTTTAGTTATATTATATATAAATAATATTTAATTACAATTATCATATTTTAAAAATAAAAATTTAATAGTTCTTTTATTATTTTAACGTTGTTAACCCTACTTAATAGAAGGGGAGAGTATATATTATTTTAAAAAAATATAAGAATTCGAGTCACGGACCTTGCTTCCTTTTATTTAAAAAAATAAAATATAAAAAGTTATCGAAGTCGCCAATCATATTCCCAATTTTTCATGAAAGTGTTATTAAAAATATTACAAAATCACAATGACCTCCATTAAGTTACAAATATTTTAACAAGTACTCTTACAATGAACTATCCTATGGAAGTATTTGTTATGATACTAGTAATTTCAGGGGATATTTGTAATTTTATAAATATCGATAAGGTATTTATGATTATGATAAATCTCATGAGAGTCTACTGTAATTTACCCTATAATATATTATAAAGTGTGAGATAATTTTATTTTATTTATTTTTAAAAATAACTTTATAAGCTTTGAAAATAAAATATTAGGAACTTATAAACTCTTTAAAAAAAAGTAACACCTTAACAAATTCTTTTAAATTAATTATAAATTTTTTGACATCAATAACACTTTGTAAACTTTATAATAATATCTTATCTAAATATTTCGTGAATTTATTTTAGTATAATAAGCTGTAGAAATATTTTATAAGTTATTTGAACTTTATAAATTTTAATTTTTAAATAAGCCAAACACCCTTTAAATAATTTGTTATTATGAATTTGAAATTCGTAGTTCAATCTCATCAATCCAAATACAATTTTAATAAATTGATTATCTTTATACTCGCCATGAGATGCTTCTACTTTTATTTACTCAAATTAGAACAATAAAATAATATATTGCTTTTTATTTATTATAAATCGACTATTTTATTTCTTACTCTATTTTAAGATGTTCTCAAATTTATTTATGGTAGCACTTAAAATAAATAAATAAAAGGGTTTTAAAACAAGATTTGGTTAGAAAATTTAAATTTAACCCAAAATTTCACTAATTATATAAATTTATTTATTTGATTTCATTTTTTCAAGAAACCAAATATTTATTTTTTGTTGTTTCCAATTTGGCCCTTTTCACATCGGACATATTACACACACGCGCACCGGTCTGCCATTAGTAGTCATTCATTCTTCTTTCCTCCTTAAACCCTAACCCCTAAAGACTCCCCCTTTACTACTACCACCGCCATGCCCTCAGCCGCTGACGACGGTGCGAAAGCCGTTGGCTTGGACGCGCTTCACCGGTTGAAGTCGACGGAGCCGCCGCTCTACCTTACACCGTCGCCGGAGCTCTCCAAGGCGGCTCGATTAGCCTCGAAATACTTATTCTCATCTCTCAATCCTTACGCTCCTAAATGCCCATTCGGTCAACTCTTAACTGAAGGCTTCGACGCTGAGCAGATATGGCAGCAAATCGACCTCCAGGCGCAGCCTTTGCTGTCCTCGCTCCGACGTCACGTCAGGAATTTCGAGAAGAATCCGGAGGAAATCGGGAAGCAATTCAATTTGGATAGAGCTGATGGAAAGGAGGAGAATGTGAAGGAGGATGGAGAACATAAAGAAATAAAGGGTGAAGAAAGTGAAAGTGAGGGTTTGGATGAAGATGATGATGATGATGATGATGATGATGAGGAGGAGGAGGAGGAGGAAGAAGAAGAAGAAGAAGAAGGGGATGAACATGACGACGAAGACGAACAGATGGAGAATGTTGAGAGAGAAAATGTGAATGGAGTGGAGGATGAGTTTTTGAAGATAAAGGAATTGGAGAAGTATCTGGTGGAAGATGAGGCAAGAGAATATGGACTAAAGAAGGAGAAGAAAAATCAGAGGAAGAGAGGTGAAACTGCGGATGAGGATGAGGAGGGTGAAGATGAAGATGGTGGTGAAGACGAGGAGGATGAGGATGGTGAAGAAGAGGATGATGAGGTAAGTTGCAATTCTAGCAAATTATAAGGGTCAGACGATGAGTTTCTTTCAGATTGTTAATCGGGTTTGATTTTGCTTGGTGGGCTGTGAGATTGTTCTAGTGTCATGTAATTGCATGGAATCTTGGACTGAACTTTTTATTTTTTTGATTACCATGACAGCTTGGACTTATGGGGCTTGATGACGACGAAGATGATGATGATGAAGATGGGAAGAAGATGGAAACTGCAAGGTCATACATTTCCTTTCTTGCTCTCTTTTGATTACACTCTCTGTGATATGATATCGAATTTGTAAGCATGTCATCAGGATTGGTTGAGAAAAACAAATAATAATGAAATGAGTCTGTAAAGAATTTGCATGTAAAGGTTTGAGATGAGGAGAGCCTATTACTTCTTACCTATGTGCCTGGCTGTGGAGGTTAGTGATGGTGTTCTTCATACTTGACCAATAGCCCTATTTCTCTTTATTTAGAGATGTAAATTCCCACAGTGACCATTACCTATTAGCTATTTTTTTGGTTAGATGTGGTGCCATTTAATGCACTCAAGGATTTGCAGAATTTTGATTGAATGTGTGCCGTGTCTGATTTTTCGTTGTATGCTTACATATCTAGAGATATAATACCAATCTGTTTGTGGATTCAGATATGAAGACTTCTTTGGCGGTAAAAGAACTGGCCCAAAGAAAAAGCCTAAACATTTTGGTGGATCAGATGACTCGGATATGGATGAACCTAATGATGACAATGCCAATCAGGTTATCCATGTTTTCTCAGCATCCCCACCTCTGTCCATTTGTATTACTTCATGTCTGCATGGTGGTATGGGACAGGAACAATTTTGATGATCTACATGTAGCTGTTTGCTGTATTGTTTCTTTTTGTTTGTGTTAATTCATGTACTTATTCTTTCTTTTTCCTTTTCTTTTAATTTTCTACAGAAGAAACAAAGTCTTTCTACACATGAAAAAGAGCTAGAGAGACTCCGTTCTGAGATAGAGGAAATGGAGAAAGCAAATCTGGAACCAAAGACATGGACTATGCAAGGCGAGGTAAACTTTTCAACTTCTATGTATGTTTTCTACGCTATCAGCTTAAGCTTTAGGACATAGGGGTTTTTTTGGATATTCATTGCTTTGTATGATGTCAGGTCACTGCTGCTAAAAGACCAAAAAATAGTGCTCTGGAAGTTGATCTAGATTTTGAGCACAATGTGAGACCAGCTCCAGTAATCACAGAAGAGGTCACTGCATCTCTTGAAGATTTAATAAAGAAACGTGTAATTGAGGTATATTAAATGATTTTGCAGCATTCTACATTTCGTTATTTTGGCGTCTCAGAAACTGTTTTTCTCCATGTTACCTCATGTCTCTCTCAGAATCATTGCCAGTCATTATTAGCTTCTTTTCATGAGATTAACTTGAATGACTGTGGTAAGGGCTGAATGATCAGAAGAGAGTGCACCAAACAACCAGCCCCCAACATCCACCAATAAATGCACTCAGGAGTATTGGGTTAAAAGTGGATGGAAAAATCTTTTACTCTTTTGTTTTTGGGGGTGCTTGCCAATACCACATCATTTGGCTTCGTTATCAAAATAAATTTTTGGAATTGATTTTTCAAGGCGCATCATTGTCCTTTTTCTGGCAGGGAGAGGGGCAGGGGGAGATGTTGGTTATGTGTTTTGCAGCATCTCTTCTTGTGTGTTCGTCTTTTGTTATTAATGCATATTTTGCAAGATGTTCGGCCTATTGCATTTTCGACAAATTTTATGGTATCAGACGTTTCTGTGTTATGATTTTTCTGTGATCTTTAATTTTTCTTGTTAACTTTAGAAAATAAATAAGTGTACTTATGGCTCTCCCTCTCTCTCTCTCTCTTATTATTTCCGAGGGAATGAACATTAATTACATCCTACTGACCGTTTGTTAGGGCCGATTCGATGATGTCCAGAAGCCACCTACTTTATTAAGCAAGGCACCAAGAGAGAAAAAGGAGTTGGTAATCATCTACCTCTGAGTGATGACTTTCTCTTATCCAGTTAAGTTTGTTCCTAATCAAATCAACTACAAAATTTGCAGGATGAAAATAAGAGCAAAAAGGGCCTTGCTGAACTTTATGAGGTGAGTTTTTATAGTTCAAAAGGGATATGAATAAATTTTGTATAACTTTTTTGCTTTTGTTTGGAATATAGAGATTTCTTCTAACCACTTGACCAGGTTTCCTTGTCATCTGTATTTTATGGAGACTGAGCAACTTCTCTTCCCCTACTTTCATACAGGATGAGTATGCTCAGAAAACTGGCCTCGTGTCTACCGCATTATCTTTCTCCGATGAACAAAAGAAAGAAGTATGTACATTGATGATTTTCCCAATATTTTCACTGAAACTGTTTGACTCTTTGTATAAATTTAGCAAGTGATGTAACGACTTCTACTTTCTTTACATTTTCAGGCTAGTATGCTCTTCAAGAAACTGTGTGTGAAGTTGGATGCTCTATCTCATTTCCACTTTACTCCAAAACCAGTAATGCTTTTTATATCTTATGCTAGAATTTGCTCGGCATCCAGAGCATCATATTGAATTTTTATTGGTATGTTATCAACTTGAACAGGTTATTGAAGATATGTCAATACAAGCAAATGTTCCTGCCCTAGCAATGGAAGAGGTAAATATTCTGCTAGTCAGTTTTTTTTCTTTTCTAAAAAAAGTTGTATTAATCAATATATCCAATCAATAGTTTGTAACAACATTTTTGGTTTACAGATTGCACCTCTGGCGGTGTCTGATGCAACTATGCTCGCTCCTGAAGAAGTATTTTCTGGCAAAGGAGACATTAAAGAAGAAACAGAGCTAACAAAGGCGGAGAGGAAGAGGAGAAGAGCAAATAAGAAAAGAAAGTTTAAAGGTGAAAATGAGTTCAAATTGAAAAAAATTTATCATGAAGAGTAAATTGCACTATTTGTTTTGTAGTTTTACAGAAAAGATAAGGCCATTGTTCTCAATCATCCGATAAATATGTGCATTCTGTGAAGTTCCCTAAATAATCCCATGAAAGAAAAGCTGAGTTGTTAGTTGTTTCTTAAATATTTAAGCTTATGACTAATTTTGATCACTCTCAATGAGTATGCCAAGTATTTGCTAGATTTATATATGCTACTAGAAAAATGGGGCATAAAACAAACAGTTTATTTTGTTGAATAATCCTTTTGGTACTATGCTTCTCTCTGAGTAGATTTCCCGTCCTCAGTCAGTACGCAATCCTCAATTTCATTGATGGACTTTGGTCAGAAGAAATTATAACAGAAACATATTTACTTAATGCACTATATGTTCAATTTTTTTTTTTCTTTTTTGCTTTTCCTTTGAGAAACATTACCATTGTTTGAATCAATTACAGCTCAAGCTGTCAAACGAATGGCCATGAAGGTACAGCTGAACACATCTACAAAACATGGCAATGGTAATTTTGTCATTTCATGATATTTTCATTTTCATTTCCTTTTTGAAGTCTTTTAAGATATAGTTTTGGACTTTGTAAGCAAAATCTAAGTGCTATTGCTGTATAATACGACAGGCAATGAGGAGTCATGAATGCAACAATTTCTCAAACAAGATTTTTCCTTGCCTTCCACCAGCTGTGATTGACTCTCAACTTCCACTGCCTCTCCTGAAGTATTCAACAGGAAGAAGAAAGAGTTTAGAATGGAGAATTGGCTGTGAAGCTGAGGGTGAAGGGATAAAGTTTTTTATACTGATAAGCAGCCACTAGTCGCCTGCCAAATATGAATTTTGACTCGCTGAGTTTATGGTATTGCGGCTATGTTTTGCAAATTGATACGTCAGAAATGGAACTGTGATCCTGTGAACAAGATGGGGCAGCAGTTCCGACCTTTGACTTAGTAATGCTATACGCATCTAATTCCTTATTGCCCTTGGTTCTCTTTGTACTATTTAATATAACTCGAGCCCTTGGACAACTGATTCCCTGTGTCTGTTGTTTGGCAATACAAAATATAAGATAGTAATATATGTTATAAGGGGCATTGATTGATTGAGCAGATGTTTGAAGCAAGTTTAATTGTGATGTTTCTCCTATGTTGCTTTTATTTGTCCTACGTTTGCTTGTTGAAGTAAACAGGGTACTGTGTTCTTTCCACGTTTATCTACGGACAACTCTATATTTTTGGGCCCGTTAGAATGCTTCTCATCAATGAATTGGTTTCTTTTGAAACATGAAACCCAAAATTTTCGAAACCTGCATTTTATTACCAAAATCTGTAGATTCAGACGACAAATTTGCAGGTTTCTTTCCTTTCAAATCTGAGTATCTTGTTAGCATAATGCCTAAATAAGAGTGGCCCACTTCCAGTAGACGAACATTTTCTGCTTCACCAGAAAGCAATTCTGCAGCATTTTAACTTTCGTTCAAAATCTTCAGACAGCCCTCAAAAGCAAATTAAAGCAAACATACAGACAAAAGTCAGCAGAATCTTGCAAGAGAAACCTCATAAAGACCAGCGAAAACCCATAAACAATTCACTCAGATTCTTCCCCACAACATGCCAATAAAGCCTTAAATCTTGCAGATCCCCTTGACCTTAAAACATTTCTACAACATCCCAAGCAAAGTATCATTACTTCCTCCAATCCCCATCTCAAAATCCTCCATTTCATTTCCCAAGTCGTTCACTTCCACCCATGGCTTGCCTCCTCTTGCCCACTCTATTTATTACATTGCATGTACTAGTATCCCTAGTACACGGCTATGGCCACCACGGCAACATGTGTCGGTCATTCTGCGGAAACCTCACAGTTGACTATCCTTTCGCCCTCCAACCGGGTTGCGGCCACCATGGTTTTCGAGAACTCTTGTTTTGCATCAATGACGTACTCATGCTCCACATTAGCTCTGGCTCATATCGCATTCTGGACATAGACTATGCATACAATTCCCTCGTGTTACATGACCCCCATATGTCCACTTGTGACGCCATCGTTCTAGGAGGCCGGGGCAACGGATTCGTGGTCGAGCCCTGGCGGGCTCCATACTTGAACCCAACCCCTGACAATGTGTTCATGCTATTAGGTTGCT
>NW_011628063.1:224183-240305 GCF_000512975.1 Sesamum indicum | reverse complement strand
CAAGGCTTCCCGGGGAAGCACTTGCCATGTAGAAATGTCTCGGGCCTAGGGTGTGAGGAGTACTATGGGTGCCCGGCCTGGGAGATAATCAGCCCGAGACGAGTAGGCCCGGTATACAGTTCGGGCCCTCCTGATTGTTGTGCAATGCCATATGAGACCATAAGGAGTGTGAACCTCTCCAGGCTTGACTGCCAGGGATACAGCAGTGCATACAGCTTGGCTCCCATAAAAGTAAGCGGCCCAGACGAATGGGCCTATGGGATTCAAGTGAAGTACTCTTTGCAAGGAAGTGAGGACTTCTGTCGGGCCTGCGAAGCCACCGGTGGAACATGTGGTTATGACATTGATGGAAACAGTGATCTGTGCATGTGTGGGAGCTGGAACTCCACTTCTAATTGTGATTCTGGTAATACAATGTATTTTAATGTTAAGTACTTGTTGTATTTCTCTTGTTTAAGGTTGTCATGTGTTCCTGAATCCTAACAGCTGAAGTTGTCTGTAATGCAGTCCATTCAGGTGCATTTTCATACAGGAGAAAATGGTCTTCAGAGGTTGCATTAGCAGGTACAGATGTTAAAGGTCACATTTTTAGTACTTCTACACTATTTAACTGATACTTCTATCGTATATTAAGAAGTAACGATGAATCTAACAAACATTTTGATTTTTCAAAAATTAAATATAAAATTCAGAAACGATCTGACTGACATCTTTCAAAATTCTGTTGCAGGATTGTTGATCATTGCAACTTTTCGAAAGATCCAAATAATACAAGGATAAAAGGCAATTTTAATCTATATTTCATGTAGTTGAGAAAGAAAAGCAGAAGGTAATATATTTCCACATTTCAATTGATGAGAAACTTCTTAAGGATCTAATGCAAAGCAACGGAGAGAAACTTCTGACTTTGAGAGCAGAAATGTAGCAGTTTGTATTCTTTTTATCTTGATCTGGTTTTTCATCTTGGTATTCCACAAAACATATGTACCATCCCATGTAATACATTTTGAATTTATTTATACTTGCCGTTCTGACACATTTTTCCTACGTGCATATAATAAATAATCTTCATATTTTAAAATATATTATAAATAAGAGTAAAATATATAAATCAATATATTATATTAATAAAAAGAAAAAAAGAAAATAATAATAATTTATCAATTAATGTAAAATTTGAAAATTAAATAAGTTAGTTATTATATCATGAAAAGTATTTTTGACTTTACTAAAAATTAATGCGACGGTATTATTAATCACCGTTTGTGAGTATGGAGCGACTTTTTTTTTTGTATTAGTATAAATATATCATACAAAAATTATGGAAGATATAACAACAAAGGTGAAGCCAATCTCAGCACATAATTGCTGAGGCATATAAAATATGACCCCATATTTATCCTTTCCTTTTATTTTTTTTTGGTTCAATGAAGCATAAGGGGTATATGAGATGCAACATAACAAATTCAAGTCCGATCCAGACTGAAACATAATATATATTTTTTGTGATTGATTCAACAAACACAAGTGATATGAAAGGATGCTGCACATAATAACGTCTAATGATTCAGGAAAAGTGTAAGAGCATCCAATGCAACCACTCTTTACTTAGCATAATCCACTTTCTAACATCATTCAAGTGGATGATACAAAATATCTTTAAATATAACCAAAAAATTTATGTCAAATTACTGCAGAGATAATATCGGTGGTAATTGAGGGAGTACAAAATAGGTGTCTCGCCGAAATTTATAAATTAAAACAGAGGGTAGACTCAAAAGTCATTTGCTGTTGTACAGTCAAAGTTCTCATTGAAATACCAAAATGATGGATTTAAATGATGAAACTACAAGTCCAGATACAAAAACTCTTAGTTTTACTCTATCTAAGCACGAATACCTCTATTGAGGTTAACCATCCGGGTTGAAGCATCCATCTGAGTACCCCTGGTGCCTGAAATCCGACCTGGCCCATCTTGATTTCGTGAGCCCTGGTAACCGCCAGATCGTGCCTGCCGATCCCTTGAGAAACCACCCACAAGGCCTGATGCTGAGGATCTTCCACCGACATTATATCCCATTCTTCCACCGCTGCTGCCTTGCCTGCCCTGCGAAAAAGAGAATTCCTGCCACCTACCGCCACCGCCAGAAGCAGCTGCTGCAGCATAATCTTGCCCGTCTTTCCGCCTAAGAGGTAGGCCCTCCAATCCACCACCACCAATCCGCGACTCAATTGCTCTCTCATTGGTTTCTGCCAGGATTGTGAGCTTCTCTGTCAACTGGAAAGCCAAAGCCTGTAGTCTTGTGTGCTCAACATCGTGGAAAACGATGCACTGTGTTGGTTGGTCCCAACTTGCATGGAGTTCCTCATTGATCATCATCTTACTGACAATACTGTGAGTCTGGGCATCTGATAGATCAAACATCTTGGAGAGGTGGTCGAGGCTTAGTGAATCATAAGAGGGGGAATATGTAAAGAGGTAGGTCCTTAAAGCCTCTTCCTTGATTTTAGCCTTGAGCATCTCGAGAACGTTATCTTTGTTGCGGAGCAGCTTCCAAACGTCAAGAGATTTGATAACAGCAAAGGCCTTCTCATAATCTCCCTGCCTCAGGGCCCTAGTGGCAGCCATTACATGGTCCCTAACATTTTCAGGAGGCCCAGTGAACGTTTGCCGCTCGCTCACTTCAAGTAACCTTCGGAAAGTTTTGCTTATGATCTTACGTTTGGCATCATGCGCATTAGCTGCCATGTTAGGGACCTCTAGTAACATGGCACAAGTCAGATGTACAGCTTCAAGAAGCTCAAGATTTATATGCATGTGATAAGGCATCTGACGCCTTCTCTCCAGGCGCTCCTGCAAAGGTTTGGGAAATTATTAAGCACAATCTTGTTAAACAGATGAAAATGTTACACAATAACCTAGATGCTAACATTTTTCACCACTAATAGTATGATAAAAAACTTCGTAACATATCCATCAAAGTTCTAAAAGCAGCAATTCAATCTAGTTTACTTTTGAATAGTTCGGGTAAACTGCAAAAAGGAACAAGAAGCATACATAGCTTATAACAGATCAGAAACTCATCCATGTCTTGGACATGCATAAAAATAGAGGCAATTATTTTACATTATTTCCAAATAACAACTAAACAAATGGAATTGTTACATAATAACCTAGGTCTCGATGCATCTTAAGAATGGGAACATTTTTCACCACTAATAGAACGGTAACCAACTTCTGCATAACATATCACTCAAAATTCTAAAAGCAGCACAAAAATCCATCAACTTTACTCATGGACAGTTCAGCTACACTGCAAAAAGGTAACAAGACGCATATATAGCTTATAACAGATCAGAAACTCATCCATGTTTTGCACATGCATAAATAGAGGCAATTATATTACATTACTTCTGAATAAGATATTGGGGACAAATATACTGATAATTAACAAGTGTGAGTGATCTTCAACATGCTACAATACCATAAGAAATAAAGAAATGGGCAGTGGGCATGAGAAAAATGCAGTACCTGTTCTGGAGTCTTCTCATGATATCGGCTCTGAGACACGCCTTGTGCCAGCAACTCCTTCACCCTGCCAGCAGAATACAGTTCCGAAAGGCAACTATGGCCTTCAACGACAAGCCCAACTCTGAATGCACATAAGCCAAGCTGCGCCATAGCTCTGTTGAAAAGTATTTGTGTTGATATATCCATATGCTGGATGCTATCCTGCAAGTGACTCATAAGCAACAAGTCGCGTGATGTTGAAAATTCATCCAAGATAGCATGGTGGTATATATCACAGAGCATTGCACGGGCCTTAGTCCTTTCATCACCATACTTGTATATAAGTGAGACAAGGATGTCCATCAAGGTTCTGCTGTTCTCTGGAAAAGTAGGCTTGCGAGGCACCAGCTCAGGAGTAGCAACAAAGGCAGGTGGTCCCCTACTTTCCTCCACAGCTCTGTTTTCCTCTCCAGACTCTTCTGTTTCTCCAATTTCCTGCTCAGCCAGTTTCCTCATCGCATCATAGACCTCCTGCGGTTTATAATATATGAGTTCAACCCGTTTAAGAGCAACCTTTGACGCACCCTTGTAATCCCCAACCCGTTCCAAATATTCCTGGACATTCTGGGCAAGGACTACAAACATGGGCTCATCCTTAAGCCTCTCAACATACTCACGGGTGTGTGGATCAATAACTTGAAGGCTCTTAAAATATTCCACATCAACCCTTTCAAGGAAGGCAACCAAATTACCCCAGATCCTAATTGTACCACTGTGGTCAGCTCCTTTCTGGGTCTCATTCTCATCAGGCTCCACCATATCATCAACCACAATATTTGGGTACTGTGTTAAAATATCAAGTATCTTGAGCAAATTCTGCACACACTGTTTCCATACATTGATTGGCATGTGTCCACTAAGACTTGGATTAACATCAAACTGTGCAGAGACAACACTGAAAAGGATTTCAAGCTTCTGGGCAGGGGTCTTTGCGACCCTCGTTAAGAAAGTGAGCTGCTCAACCAACTCAATTCTGCCTGTCCCCTTCTTCCCCCTGGCAGCCATAACCTCCTTAAACTTCTTGTTTACAGTGTCCCCACTGAAAAGGATTTCAAGCTTCTGGGCAGGGGTCTTTGCGACCCTCGTTAAGAAAGTGAGCTGCTCAACCAACTCAATTCTGCCTGTCCCCTTCTTCCCCCTGGCAGCCATAACCTCCTTAAACTTCTTGTTTACAGTGTCCCATGTAATTTGGCTGGGGTCCTTGAACTGCTTATCCATCATCTTATCTTTCTTGCTCAACATCTTCTCCCATCCAGGTCCACTCTCACCAGCCTCCTTTCCAGCTTCTTCTTCGTCCTCACTCTCCTCAGATTCCAGAGTTGCTGGGTCCTCGTCAAAATCATCATCCTCATCCTCATCTTCATCTTCATCCTCAGGTTCTTGCTCATCCTCGACTTTTTCCTCAAACAGGTCAGGCTTCTCCCTACACTGGTTGATCATGTCCTCATAAAGCTTATTATTCTTCTTCAACTTCTGTTTCATTGAATTCAGGGCCTTTGCATTACTGCTACTCATTTTCTTCTTTGCCTCCTTATTGGCCAAAGCCTGATTCAAGAAATCCTCCAACATCACAAGAGCCTTAATGTAGAGATTCGGAGGTTTATCAGATTCAGTAACCCTCATGACCTTCCCCAATTGCTTATTGATCTTCTCAAAACTTTCTTGCAAACTGACCCAATCATTGATTTTCATTGCATTTTTCATCTGATCAACAGTTGCAGACATCTCATCAAACCGCTTGTCCTTAACACGTCGGACAACACGCTTCTGCCCATCAGAATCATCGCTATCACTAGCATTGCCAGAGTAGTATCTGCTTGCAGCTGTGGCTGTGGTTGTCTCCACTGCCACGCTCTCTTCCTCCTCATCGTAATCACTCTCTTCCTCTTCCGTTTCACTGTCACCCTATTGATCCCCAAAGAAAAAAGAACATAACTATATAGCAAAACTAAAATTTCATGTATAAGACTTGTGGATTTTATACAATAATCCCTTCTCCACGCCTGAATTTCACTTCAATAGAAACATATTTATAATCATCTGTATCAGCAAAAAAGTAGAATAAACCACAACTGCATCATCTCTGATAAGACCAAAAATCATGACCAAAGTTGAGGTCTAGACGAAAACTCCAAGTTAATGCAAATAGGCGAGAGCAGAATTCAGATGAAAGTCGGAATTCAAAAAATCAAAACTTAACTAACAAGAACTCAAATATAGAAACATAATTAAGAAACACACGATACTAATATTCAACTCATAGCCGAACAAACCTGAGTCCAAAATCTCGACGCCATTGCCTCTAATAAATTGACACAAAAGTTCCGGGTACTCTCCTAAAGAAAAAACCTGCATCCAATAAACACCGAAACCAAAAGATTCAAATTGCCTCAAAAGCAATCTCGTAAAAATGAATCCAGAACTAAACACCGAATCCTATAAATAATGGCAGCCATAAACGCAATAAATTCAGATCCAAAACCCTAACTTTGCTAGATAGATTCATAGACAGAACTCGACCACCAAAACTCAACAACAGACGCCAAAAAAACCACACTCACACAGAGAAACGAAGAGATAGATCAAAACCTGATTGGGTGCCAAGCGTGCGAGTGAAGAGGAGAGATGAAGATAGCGCCACAGAGTTGCGGGGTTTGGGAGAAGAAAACCCTAACCTCATATTCTCTTATATTTGTATAAGGCTTTTGCTAAATGGGCCTGGCCCATTAATTGGAATACCTTTAACTCCAAATTTCGTAAACTGGGCTCAACCCAAATATCTTGGGCCATCATAATGATGATATCTATAGTATTTGGAGATTGAAACAAACGCGCCCTTAATATATATTTTTAATTACTGTTTGGATCTTCCTTTCGACAGCGAACACAAACTGGTTAGATTTGCACTCCGCATAAAATTTGAGCGTACGTAATCATAATATTGTTGGTGTGACATTGACTTTTTTTTTTAAAAAATAAATTATCAATTAGATATTTAATAAATTGACTAATAATTAAATTTTAAATTAAAGATCATAATAAATCTAAGTTTTACATAATTTTAAAATGAATAAATTCGTACCAATTTTTTATAGTATTTTTTATATATTTTGATGAATTGATCCTAGATAAAATACAAATTATATTTTTATTTTGGATTGACTATTGGGCCAAGATATGTTTGGGCGTGTGGCCTGTTAAGAAGAATAATTTATCCGAAAAGATCCATGATGTTCAAGTTTGATGGGGTCCGATTTTCAAAGATCATCTATCATATGATGTCTAGGCTCGACAATGAGCTTGGGACCTGCATAAAGCAGCACGTGTTGGACTTGATCAGCATGAGTGCTCATCGTTTATATAGTAGGTCGTATATTGTAGTGAATAGTAAATATAAGTTCTTGAATTGTTATATTGACCATCTTAAATGATGGGTCTTTATACTTAAGACTAGTTGTATGGACATAACTTATTTGTCAAGGCGATGCTGCATCGTATCTCTCATCCCTTACTTTCTGCTGATCAGTTGGTGGGCTTCCTTAGGCCTTTTTACTTTAGTAGGCCCATATCATTCTTAAAATACTTTGGGTCAGTTTTATTGTTTTGGGCCTTGCTTATTTTATCCATATTAAAGCTCAACAAGAATCCTAACTTATACCTATAAATGGAGTCTTCAGGTCACGATGAAAAATACATTGCATACATACAACAAATCCACAATAGCTCAAGTTAAAAGCAAAAATCAAAACTCTCTATCAAGATGGAAAAAGCAACCACAAGGTTCCACTTCTTTTTTGGCATTAACTCATCAAATTCTTGATATTATATTTCAAGATCACTCGTAATTTACTCTCATAATCTCATAGGAGATTACACATTCATAATTTAAAACAAACTTTCAACTCTTGGGTCATAATTAAAAGAAAAAAGAATGATGGGATAATTTGCATGCCCAAATATTGTGCCTTGAGTTGCCATTTTGGGGCTCTTAGTCATATGATCTATGGACAGAGAAACGATGATATTTATAGCCTTCTGAACATCAAAACAAATAAAGCCTTATCTCTTGCATCTTCAACAACGTAACAAACTATTACATATATAACCTTAAAATTTCTCTAGGCTTTTTTTTCAGCAGCAGACAAATTCATTAAACGTAACAAAAACTTATACTTCTTTCTTAAAGAAAAGAAATGCAGTTGAGGATGGTGTCTAGAAAAGATTAATTTCAAAATATAAAGCAACAAATTCTATCCCTGATTATGCGACAAGAGTAATGGGCACTAGAAAAAATATAATTGTTGTTATGGTTAATTATTATAGTTAAAAGTAAAATATGATGCCAAATACTTATTAACCACGATAGTGCGACAAGTGTTGATTAACCGTAGTTAAAAGTTAAGCTTTCGTATCAGTTTTGTTTGATCGCGGTATATAAAATGAACGAAACGTATCCATAGTAAATGTATGCTGGTTTATTCAATAATATTAATGTAGGGGCAGTACCCCAACTTGGCTGCCCGTTTGCCCGTCTTCCCACAAACCTTAGCATCAACTAAAGTATATTCCGACAACTTGCACTCTCTTTCTTCTGTATATAAATAAGACCAAAACCCTAGCAAGAAATCAGCCCTCATTTCAATTCATTTTTCTCAGCCTCCTCTTCCTTTTTCTGATTTCAATTGCTTTCCCATTTAGCATATATGCTTCCTTTTCAGTTTTCTTTGACCTCTGCATCTCTCTTTCTTCCAACAACAGCTGTAATTATGCTATATATATGTACATATTACATGAACTGGATTCAGTTTTACAACATGCTAGAAGATACTGTACATTTTGATGTTGTCTCTAACAAAGATGCTCTAATTCATGATGTCTTTTCTTCCTGTGTTTTAGGGTATATTTTACACGATATATGATATGTTGTTGTTTGTTTAAACCATGTATTCGACATGTCGATGTTGTTAATTTGAGTTATATATTCGAAGATAGAATGCAAGAACTTAAAACCTTAATTTTTGTTAGATTTCATCATGTGCAAAAAACTTCCATCCGGCTGCGATATGTATGTGAATGAGCAGCAAGGCCATATTTTGCACAAATTGAGTATTATTAAGGGTACATTTTATTCAAAGTGTGCCATTGATTTGCTGTTTCTAAGAGGTCGGAATTTGCATAAATATTGTCATATTTTGACCTTTCTTAGATTTTATTTGGCAGCATACATTTGGTATGTAGGAAACTATGTATTACTCTTGTGAACATGATGATTTATAATTCTAGTATTTAGTTGGGGTTCATATGTAGAAACCACAAATGAATCATGTCAAAAGATTGAGAATTATATATATATATAGTCCAAAATAGGGTAAATTGTCCTCTTGGCTCTACAATTATAAGGAGTGGTAATTTTAGTCTTATTGAAATTAAATTGACAACTATAAGAAAAAAATTCGTTGAAAATTGTAAGTCTTTTTGGAATTTAGCATGTACTCTCACGTGAGCCCCAAATTTTAGCTTCAATGTAATTATAATTTTTTTTCTTAATGTATCGTTTTCTTTAAAAATGCACGACTTATTCAAGTCCAATAGGACTAAAATTGCCACTTCCCTATAGTTACGGTTTAAATTGCAAATTTTCCTCAAAAGTAATTTCATATGGCTTTATTTAAAAGATCTTGTAATGATCTCTTAAATTTTATAAAATAGTTATGGAGTTCTTAACTCTTACAAAGTATTTTATAATATATATATGAATTAGTGACTTATTTAGGTAAAATTATACTTTTACTCCTATAGAATAGGAGGTTTGCCACATTTAGTCCTCTATTTTTAAAATAATTTCAAAATTGAAAAAATTCAACATATTTAGTCCCATAAATCTCGTAAAGCATAGAATTAAATATGTTGAATCTTTCTAATTCTGGGAACATTTTGAAAATTCAGTAAAACAAATAACCAAAAATGTTGAACTCCCTAATTTTGAGACCATTTCAAAAATTCTGTAAAGCAAATAACTCCGCAAGTTCTCTTGATATTTCAAAACTTAAGGAGGAGAAAATTTCGGGCACTTGTGATGTATTTTTTAAATAGATCTCTTAAAAAAAATAGTTCCCTTTGTCAATTGGAAAAACAACTCCACTATACAAATAATTCGAACCAGATTTATTGTAAAATAATATTAAATCTTGTATTACACTTTATATGTACAGTTCATGGCGTAATTCAAAGTGCATAAAAGAAGTAATTCAAAGATAATAATCCTTTTTATGAAACAAATGCTAGAAATTATTTTAAAAATCAGTTGTTTTGTGTTAGGGTGGTTGAACTATTATTAAAAGAAAAGTTTATTATTGGCTATAATATTAGTGGCTATGGTTGAAAATCATGATAAATGACTACTATTAACTATGGTTAAATAAAATCGATTTAAAAAATTAATTTTTCCATGATGAAAAAATTATTTGCTATAGCTAAGAGTGACGATCAAAATATTTGTCATAGTTTTTAGCCACCATCTCAGAAACTATGGCCAACAACTATTGCATGATCGTGGTCAATAACTATTTGTTGCGACTATTTGTTATTAATCATGACAACTAGTCGTAGTTAAATGTGATAATTCTTCTAGTGTATAAATCATAAACATGAATAGGAAACAACGAAATTAAAAGTTAATCTACTTGGTCTTCTAAACTTACGACTTTCTTTACAATTCATTCTCATTGTAAAAATAGAAGCTCAACTCACAAACACAAACAAGAAGCAGCATCAACTACTGCTACTACTATTGAGAAGCAAAAAAGACAGAATTTTCATGATATAAAGAAAAACCCATTTGATTTTAAGGAATATTTGCCAAAACGGTGGAATTTCGGAGAATCCGAGGTACGGGGGTTATAGGGAGAGAGGGAAACAAAGAAAGCAGTTGTTTTGTTCTTTCTGTCTTGTTCTTTTTCACAAACCCACACCAGTCGACTGTCTGAAAGCTGCAATCTTGGGCAGAAAATACATATTCAGTGCCTTTTGGTATTACTACTACATTTGACAATCGTCCATTTCTTCTCGAGTCGAAGAACTTATTTTTCATCTCTTTCTTTGGTTTCGAGCGTCCATACGACAAAACTTTCAATGGAAAAATGATGTTTTTTAGAGGGAAACATCATATTTATATATATCATTGTTAGTATTGCAAATATTTTCAAGTGTTGTTAATTCTTGCAAAAACCGAATATTTTAGTAAGAATTGGTCGAACATATTTTGTTTTGATGTGTTTTCTTGTTCTTGTATAGACAGCGATGTGTATAGATTAAATGAAATATGAACTATAATACTGATATAAATCATTACCGAATTGTGTTTGATAAACATATGCATGGATGGAACGGAAGTAGAGATTTTGAGAGGAAATTGAACACAAGAACTGATATATATCAAGCAGCATTCAGCATACAGTTAACTATGAGAACCATAAAGAAACAGGAGACAACATTTAAAAACATTGAAATGGATGGACAACAAAACCGCGGATGACAAACACTAGAGCTTGTCCATGTTGACTAAATGCAGCTTAACTGAACTATCTACTGCAGGCAACCGGCAACCATAAATTTAAAAAGAAGAAGAAAGAACTATCTTTGTGCGGGCGGTTTTCACTTCCAAATTGAGTTTAGACCTGGGCAGTGCCTTCGGTAAATTTAGGATCCTCACATCTGTACTTTCCATCAGGCCCGATTCCAAATCCCCTGGGATCAGCAAATACGTTCTCTAGCAACTGACTGCGGGCTGGAACTGGGCTTTCATCAGCAAACTCAACAGCGTCTTCAACTACCTCATCAATCTTCTTCTCTATGGCCTTCAACTCTGCTTCACTTGCTAAGTTGTTTTCCAGTATATATTTCTTCAGCGCAGTGATGGGATCTCTTGTGGCATAATGGGCCTTCTCAGCTGCCAAAGTAACAAATATTTATTAGTTATAACACGGCATTCTGAACTTCTGTACCCAATTAGAGTGGAAAGTAAAGTACTTGATGATGTAAGTAGTCCCAAGTTTATGGTGCCTCTCAATAATTCTTACATTGAATCAAAATCGTGCAAAGATATTTGTCAAGCATCTATTAGGTTCTCTACAGATTAGATAAACCCTGAAGATACTTGTAATGGCCATAGTGCATCTATATGCCACAACATATCAGAACACAAAGATTCACATCCCATGCTATCTCAGGAGGCTTGTTGTTCATTTACTAGCATGTAACAGGGAAATAATTTTCATACACCATATATGAGGAAGAATTCCCTATAAGCCGGATCAGAAAGCATAAATGTCAAGGACAATCCAATACTTATACTAAACCGCATGTAACATTGAGAAACCATAACAATGAGGATGAAAAAGGTAAATGTGATTCGGAAATGCTCACCAGGGTCACGTAGCTCATCAGGGTCAGCCAAAGAGTGTCCTCTGAACCTATAGGTCTCACATTCAACCAAAGTCGGTCCTTCACCTCTTCTAGCCCTGGCAATGGCCTCATTTGCAACCTCCCTCACCTTCAACACATCCATACCATCAACATGAACCCCAGGCATTCCAAAAGCCGGACCTTTCTTCCAAATTTGAGGATCAGAGGTGGCCCTTAAATGGGACATCCCAATTGCCCACAAATTGTTCTCAACAACAAACACAATGGGAAGCTTCCATAAAGCAGCCATGTTCAAGCATTCAAAGAATTGACCGTTGTTGCAAGTCCCATCTCCAAAAAACGCTAGTGTCACCTCATCACAGTCCTCCTTCAAAACTTCTCTCTTGTATTTGCTAGTGAAGGCAGCCCCTGTTGCGACAGGTATGCCTTCACCAATGAAAGCAAAGCCACCTAGAAGGTTGTGCTCCTTGGAGAACATGTGCATCGAGCCACCCTGGCCCCTGCAGCAACCTGTGGTCTTGCCAAAGAGCTCACTCATGACCTCACGAGCCGGGACACCTTTGCTCAATGCATGTACATGGTCCCGGTAAGTACTAACCACACAATCTTCTTTCTTCAAGAGCTTGATGAAGCCAGTGGATACAGCTTCTTGGCCATTATACAGATGAACAAATCCAAACATTTTGCCTCTGTAGTACATCTGGGCACACATATCCTCAAAAGCTCTTCCCAGAACCATGTCCTCATACAATACCAGGCCCTCTTCTTTCGTTATCAACTACATGCAAAAACACCCAATTTATCACTTTATAGCTTAAAACGTTTAAGCCCAATCTAATTTTTCTTCATATAAGAGAAATGCAGCAATTCAATCACAATCGTCTGAAGACAAGAACAAATTCCAGACACAACAGGCGGAAAAAGAAAGATCTCAACAAAATTCCCTCCCTCCCAAACTTTAACTAAAAGACCACAAGCAAATGCAACAACAAAAACATAAGGAAAATCAATAAGACAACAAAAGCCCATCACAAGTACTCAACCTAATAAAGAGCACAAACACTCAGCAAAATGCACAAAGAAAAGAAATTGGGGGAAAAAAGATAGATACCAGGCTGGAAGCAGCAGAGCTGGATTTGAGCTTCTTCTCCTTGACAACATCGGAGGAGACAGCAACCACATTGGCGGATCGGCGGCTGACACGAGAAGCACCCTTGTTAACAGAAACCAGCTTCTTGCTCATAGATGTGGAGCCAAGAAAGGAGGAGGGCCCCAACATTTTACAGCAAGAATCAGACTTCTCGGCAGATCTGGAAGAGCTGAGTAACAGAGGATTGTGGATGATTTTGGCGGTCGCAGAACAAGCCATTTCGGTTCAAGAAGATAACAAGTAAATGGGTGTCTGAAACTTGCAGAAACAGGTTGGGTAGCCGGAGAGCAGAGAGATCGAAGGGAGAAGGGAAGAGGGAGGGGAGAAATTGGATGGAAGAAACAAGAATTATATGATGGGGGGGAAGGGCAGAGGGGCGGAGGATACGAGGGAGGGACTGTGTGGAAATAACCGTCCACAGTGTGCGAGTGCTTCATGTGCATTTTGGCTTACCTTTTTTCCTTGTGCCTTTTGGTTTTATTTTTTATTTTTATCTACGGAAACACTTCTTATTGTTTTTAATTTATTGAAATTGAATTTATTTTTACTTAATTTTGGGTTGGAATGGTTTTAAATACTTTAATTATATTTATTTTATATATTTACATCATAAAAAGACATTTTTTTGTTAGGAATAGCTACATTCACAATAATTTTTTTTAACTACACATACATCCACAAAAAACATCAACATCATTTATATAAACCACCCTACTTTTTAGAAAATTACACATATATTCCTACCAAAATATCAACAATATTACACAAACTATCCAATTCTTTTGTTGTTAGATCAGATGTGGTTCTGTAATTATTAAGTGCTTATCAGTTTTTTACTAAATAAAATTGAGAATTATATTTTTGTGAAGTGCTCAAATTAAGTTGATTTAAGCCAAAAATTAAAAACGACTCCCTATCAGCTCTGCAGTTTATTGCAAAATTGTAGATATGAAATTGCTTGCCCAAATATTCCAATTTCAGTTCTCTTTTTATTTTTATTTTCGAACACTCTTAATTTTCATTAAATCTGAATTTACGATTTTATTTACAACGTATTTCCACCACAAAAATAAAAATTATTGCAAACATCCCTCTAATCTTTTCAATTGAGCATTTGTAGAAATAAATTGAAATTCAAATTAGCAAATGTAATGAATTAAGTTCATATATTTGTGTGAGAAAATAAATTCAATTTACATATTCCTAAATGTAAAATAAAACACATGTCTTCACTTATCTTTCCTGAAAATGATGTGCAGTCACAATCTTTTGAGAAGATAAGGTCTACACTTCTTTTTTTTTCTACAAAAGTATTACTGAAAAATAATTTCAAAAATTGAGTAACAAATATTATTTTTTAAATAAAATTAGTAAAACAATTATATTAATTAAAATTATCTACGGACCATTTATTAAATATAGTGAATAATAATTTTATCAACTACTTTTTCCTCCAAATTAATATTGTTTTTATTATTGTTATTTTTTGCTGCCCACATTAATGATATTGACAAAGGTGTGTAGGTGAGGGTGGTGAGAAATTTGGTCATATTTTCAGCTACTAACAACCTTTCAGGAATTGAAACGTCATATTTTCAGCTACTAACAACCTTTCAGGAATTGAAAAATTTAGAATACCAATTACATAGTAAAAATTAGAGTGAATTACACTTAAATCCCTTTGAAAATATAAAATTATACTTTTTCCCCAAAAAGTTTTGAATTACACTTGCATCCTCACTGAAAATTTTTCATTTAGACCTAACTCCCTTCTGCTAGGATATAAATATAATGTAGATTTATATATATATATATATATATATATATATTTTTGCTGATATTAGCATTTTCCGTCAAAATACTAACAAAAGAGGTTTAGGTGTAAATCATGAATTTTTATAGAAGGTGAAAGTCTAAAAGTTATAACAAATCAATCAAGATCGTTGTGCTAATGATCAAGTACTTATAGCATATGGAATAATTACATAATAATTTCTTGAGATTTGGCTATATCACAAAATAAAATTTCAATTTACGAAATTACACTGATTCCCACAACAAGTATATTTTTACATTGCAAAGTTTCTCTCCCCGTTGTAATTGGACTCGAAATGAAACGAAAAAATTGTCATTTTGCTTTTTAGTTGGTCGTTTTTGAATTTGGATGACACATGTGAGATACTACATACAATATAAATGAAGCTGATGATAAGCTTAATTCAATCGCTAAAATTGAGGTCCTATGATTCTAAGATCGTGAGTTTGAATTCCATCAATATATGAGTTATTTTTATTTTCATAGTAAGTGTTAATTAGATATAATATCTGATATTAATAAATAATTTATGATTATTATTGTTGTTAGTATTTGTTGGATGCTGATATTTAATATTGATAATTGTAAAATAATCAAACCACAACAATTTGGTTATTTACCGAACTACGAAATTCAATTCAATACGTTATTTTGACGTACTGAAATTTTGATAAACAAAATTTTTTGTTCCGTTCGATATGGCTTACTTTATTTATTTTTCTATAAACTTATAAACTCTCGACATCTTTTTGAAAAAAAATAAAAATTATAAGCTCATTTTAAAATTTTTAATCAATAAGTTTTAACATCTTATATAGGCTCCCAATCATTATAAGGTAAAGCCAAACAATCTCTAAGTAAGGAAACAGAAAAATATATGGCAAGAATTGAAGGAGGGGAACACAATCCTCCTCAAACACCATACAGAACAACTGGTAGAAAACAGAATCAATTTCCCACGAAAAATAGATATGCATATGCAAGTATTTCATATTTAGAACAGTACGATCAGAGGGGATGTAATTGAGTTGCTCCCTACTGAAACAAGAATTGAACAATTTAAGATATAAGAGAACCTGGAACTCAATGGAGATGGCTGACTATAACATGTCTTTTCAGTTTGCAATCCTCTCTAACTGCTCGAGGTAAGAACCCCAGTCC
>NW_011628063.1:221652-224173 GCF_000512975.1 Sesamum indicum | reverse complement strand
TTCACGAAACACAACAACCTTAAACCAAGAAAAGAGATAACAGGAGGAAAAAAAATGAAATGATTTCTACGTTTTCCTGCTCCTTCGTCAGTAGAGATGGCATGGCGCTATATTAGATTTGCCCTCTTCAGAAACCTTAGTGTTCGGCAGTAGAACGGCCATATTAATTCGATAAAGTCAAGGTATCTCTCGACCAACCACCGTTGCAGATCCTTTATCACCAAAATGTAGTCCATGCTTTTTATATCTTCCACAGGTTGCAATATGTGCTTCTTCATGGCTTCTTTTAGCTTCCCATGGAAAATGTAATCATGCAACAGCAAGTGGTAGGCAGGAAGACTCTTCGCTATTTTGATGGTCTGCTTGAAGCTGAATGCATAGAGCACACATATTGCTCGAAAAATCTTTATGTAAAGAGCAATCACTAATGGCCCAAGAATCCAAAGGGGAGTCAGTTCTTTAGATACTTTTGACCCATATACGAGGTTCACTGCGAGGTACAGAGGGGTGCTGCAAACACAACATGGAGCAAGTCATCAACAAATCTTCACAAGGTGTCGGTGGAGTAATGTAGAGAGAAAATGTTAATGTACGTCTATATGAGCAAAATGACAGGTTGAAGACAGAAATAACATTACCTATGTAACCGAGAAATGTGTTTATACCTTTGACAAATGCTTTACAGCTAAAATTTAACACCAAGTTTGGAAGAGGAAGCTAGTATAAAGCAACCATAAGTAAAGATCCTTTGTTGCTCATCTCGATTATTAAGCAAAATAACTCAGAAAAACTTGTTTAGTTTGTGAACACAACCAAAAAATGAAGTCCAATTAGGGCCTAGAACATTAAATGACAAAATCCACAACATAGTAGCACATGAAAAGCACTGGAAGAAATAATGTGAGCAAAAGACTCGACAAGGGATATCAACATAATTCACACCCAAAAATCTCGAACAATTTCATGCAATAAAAAAAACGACGGTAACTCTTCTGATCATTTTGGTGGATTTGATGTAACTGCAAATCATACTAACACATAAATATCAACCTCAGTAGTCAACCTTTTTTTTACCTTCACTTCTAAATACTCTCCGTGGTTTTTCCTCAAAACAAAAGCAGTGTCCATGCAAACACATTTGTCTACAAATGGGTACACCTACTCAGCCACACTCAAAGAGAAAGAGAGATGAATCATTACACTTACAACAGTAACAATGGTATCTTTATTGATGCATCCAAACCCCAAATGAAGCACCAAACTGCCTTCAAAACTTCACCTCTTTCTTGCTTTTGTAAAGTGTTTGGCATTTCTGATGTTTCCGCAGAAGAAGGTTCTTCAAGAACTTCCTCCATTGTGTGCGTTTGTGTTGGTGTACATAATAACGTCAACCAGTTTTTAAATAAATTCTGTATAGCTAGAGACCTGGTTGTAGTCTCATCTTCTGCTGTGTAAGGAGCAGGAACAACATTCTGTACCTTAGAAGATTCCACTGAGGACTCTTCACTCTTATTTTGCAAATAATAAACTTTAACCGCATTCTTTGGGGATTTTGAGCCATTAGCTCTGCCGCCAGAATCATCATTTAGACTGCTGCCTTTGAAAGCTGATATTTTAAGTAACTTTGATTTCTGTTCAAGGAAAAGTGAACCTCCTATACTGGAAGCAAGATATTCAATCAGTTTCAGTTAAAAAACAGCATATTGAAGTATCAACATTGAAATCCAAGATGAACATTCAATTTCATAAAAAGTAAACATCACTAACAAGTAATATAACTTCCAAGATAGCATTGTGTAAAATGCAAATTATTAGAATTTTAGGAACAAAAGCTTGACATATAGCTTAATGGGTGGAGGCTTAGTAATATTTGGTCAATCCACTCATAAACCCACTAGATGCTAGAGAAGCCCCAAGTCATTCTTTTTATCCAACATAAACTTTGAGCCAGAAAAATGATGACTTGTGCTAGAATTAAATAACAGAACACTTGAAGTCAAATTTCATGACAAAATCCTAATAAATGGATGCACTTCGACCATCATAGCCTCTAGAAAGTTATAATGCTACCAAAGCTGGTATCGATAGTTTAAATATCACTTTCTATACATAGTCTGCTCTACTTGTCAAATATTATTCAAATTAATTAAAAAATAAATATCCTATCCATCAAGAAGGATTAATGAGCAACACATGTTGTTCTTATCCCAATGATTTCCACAGAGGTCAGCAACATGGAAGAAATCCCATCCAATTTCACCAGAAACAGCAGCCAATTAATGCAGATTCTCCTAAAAGGCACTTAACTTCCAAATTATTGGATTCTCTAGAAATGGAAATGCCCGTAGACATAGATTAAATGCACATATAAACTTACACAGGATACATATATTACAAATGAACTTAAAATTTATACACGCACAATCTCTCACCTCGAACAAGATCTGCATTTCAAAGAGATAAATCCATCTTTTCTCCCGACTGTGTGGGATGTTGGTATAGAATGTTTTAACCTGTTCCG
>NW_011628063.1:217950-221642 GCF_000512975.1 Sesamum indicum | reverse complement strand
GCTACAGCAACCCTGAATGAAGTCACCAAGAACATTTATTTCATATTTAAATTTGGCGACAAAACAGAAAGGACTAGGTGATTCAGAGAATAAGAACAAATGAAAAGAAGCTGGGGGACAGAATTTATTGTGTATGTCTTGATTTTAATCAAGAACTAGGATCCTCCATAAGATATTTGACATAAACTGTACACAAGATATCATCAGGTCATTAAGATATCTGTCATATATCTATTAGAAACAGGATGAAAGTGCAAGTGAAAATATGAAGGTCGAAGAACCTCTAAAATTTCACAGACCAAAACTTTATGATCTTCTATCTCAAGCTATGTAGCTCCATTTGAGTAATCATCAGATGCAAGTAAGAGATTGAGGATCAGAGAACTAGGGAGCTAATTCAGAATGGTCGGTATTCTTTGGAAATTGAAGCCAGCAGAGAACTGAAGCATGGAATTTCATGGAATATCCATCAAGGACTGGAACTTCTCTCTGAGGAGGGTGGGTTCAGAAAGACCATAGAAAAACAAGTAGAGTTACCAGTGGCATATTCAAGAGTCAGTTAAAGAAGCAGCCACTGGAAGAGAATTGTCTGAGATGGCTTGTGAATGTTTTTGGCTTGTGAATATTTTGGTATAGTTGACAGAACAATGAAGGAAATAAAGCAACTGATGTAAATGAAAATCTAAACAGAGAAGCAGCCAAGAAATACGCAGAATGTTATTGAAAATGTGAGTGTTCAATAAATGAATTCAGAGATCTACATTTATAGAGTGGGTGAAAGAAAATCAATGCTGCTTACCCATGAAAAGCATAGGGTAGAGTTATGACGATTGTCATATAATATTACATAAAGCTACTAACTATACCAGAAAATTTAAGTTACATACCGTTTACCATCGTAATGAGTAGATATGTTAAATCTTGGAAGGTCAAAGTTGGTCAAGATGAAGTCAAGATTAAGACCATCTAGCACCTCAATCAAAAACCTAAAGTGAGCTTTCTAATTCTACAAATAGGATAATCTCTACCTCTTATTGCATCCACAATCATTTACATACCAAATAACCAAACTCCATGATTTGCGTACTCTTGGAGTGAAAATATTTGCGCTGCACATCTTTAGCATTTATAACTGAAATAAAGAGACAGACAGTCATCATTACCTTCAAGTGGTTTGTTGCGAATGCCATCATCTACACCAAATGCACACTAACATTTCCCACTGAATTCACATTTGCTCCAAAGTAGTGAACCCAGAAAAGAAAAACTTGAACCTGTTGTTGTCAGGTGAGAAGAATTTATCGAATCAAGACATTCATAAAATTAAAAGCATAAATTCATAAAACAACAATTCCTCCTTCAAAAGGTAAAATCCCAAGACTACTATTCCAATACAACAAAAGCAACTTCCAAAAGCTCCCTCCTGCAAATCACTCAGCACAGTTCCTTTCCGACTTGGGGCAAACAATAATTCTCAAAATTAGCAAGACCACCACCACCAGTCATCCGAAAACCCAAATTACACAAAAACATGCGCAGACAGCATAAATATACCTACAGAGAGAGAGAGAGAGAGAGAGCTGGTGATTGTCGCTTACCATGAAGTCTGAGAGGCGTTGCAGCAAATGATGATGAATACGAGGATATCTGGTTTCAGAGTGGAGAGATAGACTTAGCAGCAGAAAGAGAGAGGATTGGGATAAAGAGAAGGGAACAAAAACTGTGAAATTAGGGCTTTTTGAGGAGAATTATTTAGAATATTATGTTTAAAAGTTTCTTATTCTGGGAAGAAAAAAAACAAAAAGAAAAGAAATTTGTGTATATATTGGTGGCTCTGCCTCACGTCTATCTTAATACAGTATTTGAGTTGTAATATTTTGTTTATTTTTATATGTATGTATGTATCTTCTAATACCTCAAAATGTTAAACACATCATATCATACCATACGTTTATCATATTGTGCGTGTATCGTCGGCCGAACTTAAACTCAAATTATACTAAAAAAAATTGGGTACGGCTTGGATCTAACCCATTTGAGACTCAATAATTTTTTTTTCTTTTATTTTCTTTTACAACATGTTTAAAAAATTAAAAGTTTTCGAATTCTAAATTTACATTCAAGTCAAATAATGTATGTTATTAAATTAATTAGTAGTGAATTTTCATGATCTGTCCGTCGATAAACTAAAACTAATTACTTAAATTTCAATATGTTCAATTTGAGAAATTTAGATAATGAACTTGATTTTGTCTTAATAACGGATTGATATTAATAAAATTTTAAATAAGAATCTTAAACATATCCAAATAATAAAGTAATAATATTAATTTATTATGAAGTCGAGACAAGCTCAAAATAAAAATGAAGACATAAGATTTGGTAAAAGTTAATGAAATTAAGTATAATATATCTATTTTCATCTAGGTCTCTTAATTATCATTTGAATTTACATTTGCATTCAACTTTGATTTGATGAATTTAATCATTTGAGTTCAAACAAATTTTATTTATCTTAATTTGATCACTAAAATTAAGTTTCTAAATGTCAAGTTAAGTTTGCTTAATTTGATCACTAAAATTAATTTTGAACAATTAAGGAATAACATGAAAAGCTCTAGCATATTTGGTCAAAATTTCAATAAGTAACTAATATAAATAAAATATGTAAGAAAATAATTTTATACTATTTAAATTTTTTAAATGATAAATAAATTTAGCCGATCAATTTACTAAAAATTTACAGATGCAATAATTTTAAACTAGAATAGAGAAACAACTTTGGACTTACTATATCAATACCCATGAATATTTTAAAGTACTAAGCCATTACTTATACTAACGAGTATTTTAAAGTATTAGATCCTACTCATCCATTCATTTAATTTCACGAGTGTAGATCAGGAGAGGGCCTTTCATACATTGGATAGGAGTATGGATCTCAAAGTTAAGTTTTGAGTATGGTAGAATAATACCTTAGTCATTGACAAGCCTAAATCCAACCCAACCCACACAGTCCTAAATGCATCATCTACACGAATCGACTCACCTCCACCAATACCTACACCCAAACCTCTAATCCAAATTCAACTTAAGCAACACCAATAAACAAATTCATTTTTATGAGCAAACCAGTAAATAAAAAAAAAGCTTTTGCAAAAAGGCATAGAGAATCCGCAAATCAGTGGACAATAAAAAGACAGACCAAGCACAAAGGTCCAGACAAAATATGGAATAGAAGCTACGATCGGCACATTCGACTTCCATCTTTGCCTGCTATACAGGGGCACACATCCAACTGATGCACAAACTGTAGCACTTGCTAAAGTTAAAAGATCGCAACCGCGTAACAGTTTTATCAAAATGAATTACAATAATAGAATTGGTTATCGCGTCTGATATCTTTGATCTAACACAACACATCCCTCAATGGTGTGCCCTAACCTGGCTCCCTAATCCTGCTCAATGCACGTGTCACCAGTCAACAGATACTAGCTGAAAGTTGAGACATAGATCATATCTAAGCGGGTGAATACTTGGATATACACCTAATCAAGCAAAGACAATGAATATGGAAGATTGGATTCAGCAGATGAAAAGGTACTCGAATCTGACTTCTCGATCAATCCCGACCAGGGTCTACATGGACCCCACCACGCCTGTAAAAATTTCCTCCACGTTTCGAATGGCTC
>NW_011628063.1:210299-217940 GCF_000512975.1 Sesamum indicum | reverse complement strand
TTCCCTGTGCCTCTGCTCCATGCTATCACCTCCATCAGTTGGTTCCTCAGCCTTCTCAGACTTGTTTCCCTTAAAGGCACCAACTGGGTGGTACTCATAGTGCAGGTTCTGTCTCGGTCTATTATCCCGAAATGGAGGTACGTTGTGGGGCCTGTTATCATGCCCTGATGACCAATCTCCACGGGATTCATGGCCTCTGAAAGAGCGATTGTTTTGCCTTCCATTCCTCCTATATCCTGATGGAATACTGCGCTCGAGCTGATCGTCTCTGTTAGCAGTTGGAGGTGATTCACCAGAGCCAAGTGGATCTTGGTTCGGAGAATAGGGCCTTCCTCTTGCTGGAGCAGGCTTTTTTTCTCTGTCAAACTCTTGCTGATGGCCCCCAACTGAATCCTCAGCCAAATTACTTTTGGCGGATTGAGTTGACACATTATGACTAATGATGCCACTATCCTTATCATGTTGAGCGGAAACTTGCACCTTATGCTGAGGATGATCCTTTTTTGTGAGCCTGTTGGTTTCTGTGGTCACAAATTCACTCCCAGGAGTTCTGTTTCCATGCTGATTATTTGCAGAAGTTGAGTGAGACTTGGGTTGCCAATGAGATGATGTCCGCTCCCCAATACTTCGATTCTCTTTTGAAACTAGGGGTCTATCTGTCTGGTTGAAGTCACTTGCTGCAGAGTGCATATGACTGCCTTCAATTTCACCACTAAATGTGCTCTCAGGATCAGGATTATTTCCAGTGCTTCTTGGGGCCCTAGGGAGATGTCTCTTTCCTCTGCCTGTGGCACCCTGATCCTTCACAGAGGGATATTTGCTCACTGTAGCCGTGGTCGTATTATTGGACATATTGTAGCCATCACTAGTGTTGGCTATGCTTGAATTCTTGGTTTCAGCATTTCCTAATTCTTTTTCACTCTTTACTAGTTGAACATGTTCCTTAGATTGTTGAACATCTTTGCTTGGCTCAGACACTGGAGATGGCCCAAGATGCGCACCTTTTGTATGAGATGCATCTGTTGAACCTCGTTGTCTCCACATCCCATGATCTTTTTTATGCTTGTTATGGCTGCCATCACCCTCAATCTCAACACTGGACCCGAGATGTCCAGTTGCAGAGTTCACAGGCAATGGACCTGCAGAAGTGTCTGACCCATATTGTTCCCTTCCAGGTCCCTCAGTTGATCTGGACACGGTAATTGAAGATGACACAGGAGGTACATTTCCTTGCTGAGCCAGCTCCTTTGCGACAGGCTTCGGAACATATCTCTCCATTTCAGCCCTCTTGCCTTTCGAACTATTCTGTGCCAAGTTATCACCCTTTGCTGGATTGGCTGATTCCTGGATAGATTTCTGACTTGCTTCAACAGAACCCTTAGCCTTGTTCTGCGTGCGCACAGGAGCCCATACAACAGCATCACTGCCATGAGGCTTCTCGACAAATCTATTAGCTTGTTGACTTCTTGGCATCCTGCGGGAAGGAGGTTTCCACTGATTTGATACCCTGCTTTGGGATTCTTCATTGGGTGAGCATACCTCCTGAGCCTGCACCCCTCTATCAGGCTCAATCACTGCTGATACAGAGCTATCCGAATTCGACACAGAATTCTTAGACTCACTACTGTCAACTGACTCCTTTCCAGGATTAATGTTTGGCATCACTGGCTGTAAAACAGGAACAGCTGGGGTCTCGTCCATTTTTGGCTTATTTTTACTACTCTTATTACTTTTCTTTTTTTGAAGCACAGATGGCTCAACCACAGTAGTGGAGCAATTGGGCAGATTTGACTCACTTAGCTTGATTTCACTTGAAGGACCCTCAGACAATGTAACATCAACAGTAGCTGCATGGGTATCATCTTTCTGCACCTCAGATGTAACATTTGATGCAGATTTTTCATTCAAACTCTTCGGCAAAGAACTATTCTGCTTCTGCTTATAGCCTGCTCGCTTGTGCCTGGAGATGCCTCCATCATTCAATTGAGATGCTACCTTTTTAGCACTGCCATTATGAGCATCTTCATGCACAGGGAGAGAAGACAAATTAGATTCCAGTGAACCCATTTGTTGTTTACCCCCGGGCAAGTTTCTGCACACTTCAACAGACTCCCCAGCCTGATTTACATTACTGTCTCTGTCTACAACAATAACATTAGGAATGGTGATGAGATCATGGCCAGGTTGTTGGAACTTGGGAGCAACCGTCACCAGTTCACCAAGTGTATGTGTTTCTTCTTGTTCTCGGTTGTCAGCAATGGACTGGGTTCTTTCAGCCTTTCCGTTTGCAGCTTCACCGGCTATTGTTCGCCTGTTCAGTTCTTCCAACTTGGCCAATGCCTTGGCCTTCTGCTCCCTTGTTCTTTCTTCCTCTTCCTTCTGTAGTTGCAGGGCACGTTGCTTTGCCAACTCTCTCATCTTGGCACGCTGCTTGAGTACATAAAGATAAGCCACAGGAAAACTAAAAGAGTCACTCACCAAGTGCGGAACAAAAGCAACAAAGGTATAGTACAAACCTGTGCCTGAATATCAGTTGAATCAGATGTTTCAACTGAATCACCTTCAATCTTCCCTGTGGGATTGACCATTGGATTTTCAGAAGCATCCACAACAATATTAGGGCCATGTGCAGGGTCATTAGGTGCAGACACATCTGAGACTGCAGCTCCACTTGAGCATTCAACCGTCAGGGGCTTCCTACGCCATCCATCAGCATCCTGGCTGTTGAACTTTCCTTTGCTAAGATGATCCACTCGACCCTGCCCACCATAATATGATCTCCTGTAAGATCAAAAAGTAATTTAGCAATGGGCACAGATGTAATTCCAGATGGGGGGAAAGGAAGGGTGCATAGATCTCAAACATAGCATAACCATATGTTTCTTAGCAGACCTAGATGCAATGGTTGTTGGCTGCATTGGCTTATCACCAACAGGAACAATCACTTCACGTTGGACCGAGACATGATTTGCAGAAATAGGAGTGCTTTCAAAAGATCCAGCAGTATCTCCATCATCACCATTATAATTATTGATCTTCCTATCCACCATTTGAGACCCATCTCTTTCTTCTTCCCTGAGAGAAGTATTTGGAGCATCATTCCGTCCATCAGAAGCACGGATTTTTGCATTTAAACCATCAATTTTGTGCATGAGAGCTGAATTTTTGGTTGTGGCTGGTATTGATGAATCTCTTTCACTAGTTCGGAGCAGTTGAGGCATTTCAGGAGGAAATGATGACATACTTTCAGATTTATTTGTCCAATTATTATTAACTGCTTTCAAATTGCCCACGCCTTCATATGACTTCACTTTCATACCATCTGCTGAATGAACCCTATATTCACAACTGCGGGAAGAGTTCTCATTTGGTGCAATCCTCTTGGCAAATGTAGCTTCTTCTGTGTCCTCTTCAGCCCCCCACTCATTCTTTCTGGAGGGCATCATAGGAAGACGGCTTTTTCCAGGATATGCAACACTAGATTGCATGTTGTGTTCCCGATTATCTCCTTCCTCTCTCTGGTCACGTTCGTTATGGTTCTTTAGAGGAACTCTTTTTGGTCCTTTAGCATCCTCCAAATAATCAGCTTCCACTTGTTCTGGCAATCCTTTCCCAGAAGGACCACGTCCAGCAGCTCTGCCGTGGGAATTACCAATATCGGGAGCAGGGGCTGGATAACCATTATAAACATGGGGGCCTGGCATGCCCATATATGGGATTTCCCGTTCACTGTTGCAATACCCCATTGGTGGTCCATAATAACCTTCAAAAGCCATTGGGCCAGGGGGGCCAGGGTAGAAGCCAGGCCTAAATGGCATACTTGGACGTGCATAGGCATCAGGCATCTGTGGCCTGTATAAATCTCCATTTTTGGGATGGGGTCCTCTAGGACCACCCCCTGGTGGTGGAACTGGCTGTGAACCTGCTAAAGGCGGATGTGGAATTTGAGGATGATAATAAGGAAATGGTTCCATCGGAAAGCCACCAGGAGCAACAGGAGCTCCAAATGCAGGACCACGGGGACGGCCCCCATACCAAACACCAGCTGGACCATTCATAGGAGGGCCACGCCATGCGTCGAAATGCTGAGGAGCAGTGTTGGAATTAAAATACTGATGGGGATCCCCCTGCCATTTCTCCATGCTAGGGTGCATATCATCCTCTGCACTGCGGGAACCATCTGCCCTCCATGTATTCACAGTTCCACGCTTTACATCTGCACTCAAAGAAGCACATTGTTAAGCATATTTCTGTAGAAGTGAATTAGTGGCAGAGATTCAGAAGCCAGATGTGCACAGACCAGCCTGGGATTTTGTATCCTCTTTTGACTGAGCAAATCTACCAGAAGCTGAGCTAGGACGACCATGATCTGTCACGAAAGTCAGCCAATGATCAGTATATCATATGTTTACATTTAGCTCTCAAGCATCAACCTCAAAATTCATTTACATGCATGAGCAAGACTAGCAACAACCAAAATGACAGGGAAAGGCAAACCACAAATACCAGTCACATAACCAAGAGCAGTGATGGAAAGATGGGCAAGGACCATCAGTCACACCCAGCCCAACATGTTTTAGGTTGAGTCGGGCCTATTATGTTTAGAATCTGAAATGGGTACAAATCGGGTCAACCCAGAAATTTGTAAAAGTTAATATTTTTTTATTTTTTTCAAAAGAGTTATTCTTATGATTTTCTTTTACTTTTACAAAATTCTAAGACACGTTTCACATCTCTAATCATGTTAAGACAGAAAAATGATTAAGATATACTTACAAGATAAGAAATGGATTAAGCAGTAAAATTAACACTATAATTTTCTTTTACTTTTATTCTTTTTTGCATTGGACCTGTTCCTGGGCCCATGTTCTTGAACTAATTTTTTACCAACCCATGCCATACCCAAACCACTGTGGTTCAACCTGACCTGCCCATTTGCCATGCATAATCAAGGCGATTCTCATTTTCAAGTATAATTGGGGTTCACGGATGAAATGATCCAGGCTACAGCAACAGGCTTTCACATCATAAAAGCTACACAAATTTAAAGGAATTTCCCAACTCAATCAAACAGCAGAGTCAACAGCCTCTAAACTTAGTATGTCATCATAAGCAAATGATTAATTTAGGTCATTTAGGACCAGAAATGCAAGATATTGGCACTGTAAATGCACACAAACGATAACTATGGAGACAAATTTGAATGCAACACTGAATGTGAATCATGAAAGATGCATAGTTATTAATGTGCATATGACCACCTTCTGATTCAATATTCTTCACTGAATTGTCTTTCTCAGAACCAAGAGTTGGAAAATCTCCAGAACTCAGTGAGAAACCATCTTCCTTGGAGGATTTTACACCCTGCAAGTTTACCCACATTTAGCCCATAAACAAAACATGCAGCAGCACAATTTGGATAGATCCACCAGGGTATTCAGATGCCTTGCTTATAAACATGCAATTGTACAAACTACAATTGGTGATACATATACCATGAACATGGATAACCACAATAAATCCAATATATTCCTAAGGAGAATAACTCAGTGAGTAAGTTTTATTAGCATACAATGCAAGTGTGTAGAGTGATGAAAACTAAAGACAAAGATAGCAAATCCTACCAATCTTTCAGCAGTATTACTTGGACCCCATGCTACTGAACTTTTGGGCACAGGCTCCGCAAACCTTGAAAGCTGGGAGCTAGTAGGCCTGTTTTCTGCACTTCTAGGGCGCAATGATGCTGATGGTGTCTGATTTGAGGACAGTGACCCAGAAGCTGATGAAGGTCTCGAATTTGAACCCCAAGCACTGGCAGCAGGTTCATACGTTCTATCACTACCTGCAGTTGATGGTCGAGTACCACTTCCACCTGATGAAGGGCGGCCACTGAGATGAGTGGGTGAAACATTACCCCCTTCAGCATTTGGTGACAACGAAGAAGAGATCCACGGATTTGAACTAGAGGAAGATGAGCGGCTTCCCCAACTATGAGTACCCCTATTTAGGAACAAAGTCGAGATCAGTTTAAACAAAAAACATACTGAAAGTAGCACATGACGGATGCTTCTGACAATCGAGAAGCTTCTCTTGAATAAAATTGCACCAGCATGAATTTAAAGAACTAAGTAACATTGATGCTGCATCAGACAATAAAGAACCACTCAGCACTTACTTGGGAACAATTTCAACATTGGGATCCAGACCATGATTCTCCAACCTTCAAATAAAATGACACATTTTCAGAAAGCAACACCCAAAAATACAAAGCTTAGAAAGACAGGAGAAGCCAGAGGGAAAAGGAGAAAGAAGGAATACAAGTACCTTTGGCTCGGCAAATTCAGAGGTTTTGGAACAGCAACTTTTCCTAAAACAGTCATGCCACCCCTTCTTGCAGAAGCCCATCTAAGAAAGAAAGTAAACATAAACCACTGGGTCATACCACTAAAATCAGCAATCCTGATACAGAAAAGAAAAAAGGGGCACCAACATGTTCTCCAATATCATATAAACTAGCAAGGCAATACACACAAAGTAAATCTCCACACAAATCTTGAAAAAAGAAACAACAAAAAATTAAAAATGGCAGCTACCTACAGAAGATAACCCGGAAAGGTAGAATATAATACACGGTTTTTAAGTGCTATACCATACAACATGGAATCAAAACTCAATACAATCATTTCATACTGAAAAAGAACAAGGATCAAGGAGCAGTACAACCATAAAAATCCTTGACAGCATGAAATAAGTGCATAAAGTAACATAGAGCCCTACTGAATGGGACTGCATATTGCACAGATGTAAAAGAACAAGTTAAGGAATTACAAAATGGTGTCTTACAATAAACTATATACAAGGTATATAACAAAAATTGGAATCCAATCCATCTATCTCATTCAAAAGAATAAAGCCAAAATGAAGGAGAGGACAAAACACACGAGAAATGGAGAGAAAGAGAGTCGGGATACCCACAAAGAGAGTTAACAAACTCAAGGATATCCTAATTTAAATAGGAGCACATACATTTAGAAAAGAAAAGATATTATCATACAAAATTTTATTTACCCAATAGTCAATTCTTTCCACAGAAGATTAACGCAGAGCCCTCTAACTTAAGGCAAAATATCTAACTAGGCGGTCCTGGTATCACAAAAGAGTTGCTTCTGTAAATGTCCTCTCCACAATGATTATTTGATTTGAGTTAAACAAAGGTGTCAAATCAATCAAGCCTCTCATATCGAGAAAAGGATTACCTCCCAAGTATCTTACATGTAAAAAGAGGCATAAATACATACATACAACCTTCTGCACACGAGAGACAAAATAATGTTTGACCTCTTTACTAGATTTTTCTACATACAGCCTCATGAGCTGAATCACAATGAAGAAAGAAAAATCTTGTTGCCCTAACTATGGCATCAGTTTTCAAAGACAAACGGGAACATCAAGATACAGAACATAAATGCAGCTGCAATTTGTTGAGATTTTCCATCCTTTTTTTTCTTATACTTCGTGTATTTATCAGTATTAATAACTCATTTAAGGAAAGAACTGCAACTCCTAACAGATAAAACCCTTATGAATACCCCTTCCCCCCCCCCCCCCCCCCAAAAAAAAAAAAACCCCACCCCCCCCGGG